>NC_132911.1:74140897-74440897 GCF_047675955.1 Chlorocebus sabaeus
CAAAGTGCTGGGATTACAGGCATGAGCCACTGTACCTGGCCCCTTTCCTTATTCTTTTTTTTTTTTTTTTTGACGGAATCTCGCATTGTCACCAGGATGGAGTGCAGTGGCACAATCTTGGCTCACTGCAACCTCCGCCTCCCAGGTTCAAGCGATTCTCCTGCCTCAGCCTCTTAAGGAGCTGAGACTACAGGTGCACGCCACCACACTGGCTAATTTTTGTATTTTTAGTAGAGACAGGGTTTCACCATGTTGGCCAGGATGGTCTTGATCTCATGACCTTGTGATCCCCCTGCCTCAGCCTCCCAAAGTGCTGGGATTAGAGGCGTGAGCCACTGTGCCCAGCCCCTTTCCTTATTCTTAAAGGAAGCACTTTACAGCTCTGCTTTGACATATCTGAATTGCCAGCATTACTACTCTTGCATTTTGGGGCCATGAGGAAGTAAAATAAGGGTGACTTGAACACAAGTATTGCAATCTGATAACCAAACAACTACTAAATGACTAAGGGAAAAGTCGCCTCTATGGCGTCTATAGCATGCAGATGCTGGACAAAGGGAGAATTCACGTCCTGTCAAGATGGAGCAGAACCTCGAAATACTTCATTACATAATTCAGAAAGGCACACTATTTATTTATTTATTTATTTTATTTTATTTTTGAGACGGAGTCTTGCTCTGTCACCCGGGCTGGAGTGCAGTGGCCGGATCTCAGCTCACTGCAAGCTCCGCCTCCCGGGTCTACGCCATTCTCCTGTCTCAGCCTCCCGAGCAGCTGGGACTACAGGCGCCCACCACCTTGCCCGGCTAGTTTTTTGTATTTTTCTAGTAGAGACGGGGTTTCACTGTGTTAGCCAGGATGGTCTCGATCTCCTGACCTCGTGATCCGCCCGTCTCGGCCTCCCAAAGCGCTGGGATTACAGGCTTGAGCCACCGTGCCCGGCCTACAATTTAAAACTTATGAATTGAATTGTTTATTTCTGGAATTTTCCATTTGATATTTTTGGACTATAATTGACCACAGGTAACTGAAACCTGTGAAAGCAAAACCAAGGTAAGGGGAGACTAGTGTATCCATGCCTCAGTACCAAACTGTTTCACTTACTGTAGTTTCACAAAACATTTTAAAGTCTGTTGAGGATCCCTTCACTCCTTTTATTTATTTTCAGAATGTATTATACATTACATTGAATAGATGAGTACTTAATTTCAGGATACTTCCTCTTCACATTTTAATAAGATTTGGTAAGTACTAGAGGGACTCAAGGATTGGGGGCAGGAAAACAAGGGAACATTCAGATGTTAATTAGCTCAACCTGTCCCCACAGACACTGGGAGTTGTAAAAGAGAGCAAAGGAGGAAAAAAGAGAGTTTAGAGGGAGGAAGGAAGGAGACAAGAAAGATGAGGTTGGGCACTTTCACCTGGTGGCACTTGCCTATAATTCCAACAATTTGAGAGTCCAAGGCAGGAGATTGCTTGAGCCCAAGAGCTGGAGATCAGCCTGGGCAACAAACCCAGACCCCATCTCTACAAAAAATACATTAAAAAATTAGCCTAACATGGTGGTGCACATCTGTAGTCCTGGCTACTCAGGAGGCTGAGGTGGAGGATTGTTTGACCCCAGTAGTTTGAAGCTGCAGTGAGCTATAATTGTGCCAAATTCACTCCAGCCTGAGTGGCGGAGTGAGACCCTGACTTGCAAGAGAAAAACACAGATGAGGTTGCAGTGTTCCCTTCCCCTGCGGCATGGCTCCTGCTACCCCCATTCCACTGAAATGCTCTTGACAAGGACACTAGGTTTTTCTGGTTTCTAAATCCAATGGACTCTTTTCTTAGGGTCTTGTAGATAGTCCCCAAAAGATAGCAGTGCTTTGCTGATATTCTTATTAACCTACAATGTCAGACCCAGTTTGAATAGTGGCATACCTCCTATTCCTTTGAGTTGAGTTCATCACCCCAGTCCGAGAGAATCTAATCCAGACACAATGATGTCTGGGTCACACAATAACCTCTGCATTTATTTTCATGTCTCTTCTTCCCCTTTGCATCTTCCCCTCCTTTTATAATCCTTATTTCTTTTCTGCTTGAGTTTGAGAATGGCAGAGTGAAGGATTTTAAGGAGGGGCAGGGTGTGGGGACAGGTTGACTGAACACCAGGGATAGAAAACGTTTCCCAAGAATCTCCAACATTCACCTTGCAGCATACTTTACCTGAAAAAAGAACTCTTTACAGTTGATAAGGTCCATGGTTCCATGTCTAATACAACGTTTGAAAGCAGGGGCACTCAGTATCTGTTGAATAATCAACTACTGAATTATGTGTTGCTTGTAAGTCAAAATTGCTGCAACCTTTCATGATAACTGCAGGTTATCCTCAAGAACTCATTTCTGCAGAACCTGGCGAAGCCCAGATTTGTTATAAATGAGTATAGTTTCATTGACATTTAGTCTAGGGCAAGTAAATTACCCAATGAGGTGATTTATAAATTCATTCAACTTAATTCTCTGATAGGAAGCTAAGCAATGTGCTGTGGTCATTGGGCCTGATTTATATCAGAAAAGTGTACAAAAGAAAATGGAGGTTCTCTATCTTGCTCTTGTCCTCTCCTGGTCTCCTGTTACTATATAACAGGCATCCTTTTCCTTTAATTACCTTCTTCATGGCTTGAGAGCTTTGATGACTTGATTAAGCCTTGCAGTGCAGTTCCAGTCCCTACCCATCTGATTAATTAGCCCAAACCTTATTAACTTCCTAATTCTGATCAATAAGGCACTGATGCTCAACTGTGCAAGGGCAAACTAAGGAGGCAATTTTATTTCAAGACACAGAGTCCCTACTACTTTTTAAATCATCTTTTCTTTATCTTACATTTTAACACCAGCCAAGTTGGAATATGGTAATACAATAACAGTCCCACAAAGTCAGCACACTCTCTGCAGCACTAGCCACTTGGTGCAGCAGTCCTATTTGGTGACATTATTTGGAAATTTTGCATGAAGGGCCTCTGTTATTCAGGATATCAGGCAAACGTTGCTCTTAGCCAAAGAAAGAGTATGACGACGATGACGATGATGATGATGATTCCTGCTCTGCAGGAAATGGACAAAATATATAAGAAGCGCCTCTTCTCCAAACTCAGATTTAGAATGGAGTTCTCGGCCGGGCACGGTGGCTCACGCTTGTAATCCCAGCACTTTAGGAGGCCGAGGCGGGCGGATCACAAGGTCAGGAGATCGAGACCACGGTGAAACCCCGTCTCTACTAAAAATACAAAAAATTAGCCGGGAGCGGTGGCGGGCGCCTGTAGTCCCAGCTACTCGGGAGGCTGAGGCAGGAGAATGGCGAGAACCCGGGAGGTGGAGCTTGCAGTGAGCCGAGATCGCGCCACTGCACTCCAGCCTGGGCAACACAGCGAGACTCCGTCTCAAAAAAAAAAAAAAAAAAAAAAAAAAGAATGGAGTTCTCCAACATTGAGAGAATATTTCAATATTCTAGACCAGCACTATCCAATAGAAATATTTTACATTTTCTAGTAGCTACATTTAAAAAATTAAAAATCAGCTGGGCAAGGTGGCTCATCCCTGTAATCTCAGCACTTTGGGAGGCCAGGACAGGTAGATCACCTGAGGTCAGGAGTTTGAGGCCAGCCTGGCCAACATGATGAAACCCTGCCTCTACAAAAAGTAAGAAAATTAGCAGGGCATGGTGGTAAGTGCCTGTAATCCCAGGTACTCAGGAGGCTGAGGCAAGAGAATCCCTTGACCCCAGGAGGCAGAGGCTGCAGTGAGCCGAAATCGTGCCACTGCACTCCAGCCTGGGTGACAGAGTGAGAAACCATCTCAAAAAAAAAATTAAACATCAGGGGCCAGGTGTGATAGCTCACGCCTGTAATCTCAGCACTTTGAGAAGCCAAGGCGGGTGGATTGCTTGAGGCCAGGAGTTCGAGACCAGTCTGGCCCACATGGTGAAACCCCCATCTCTGCTAAAAATACAAAAATTAGCTGGGTGTGGTGGCACACACATGTAATTCCAGCTACTGGGGAGACTGAGGCACAAGAATCTCTGGGACCTGGGAGCTAAGATCATGCCACTGCACTCCAGTCTGGGCGACAGAGCAAGACTCTGTCTCAAAAAAAAGAAACAGTCCAGGCATGTTGGCTCATGCCTGTAATCTCAGCACTTTGGGAGGTCAAGGTGAATGGATCACCTGAGGTCAGGAGTTTGAGACCAGCCTGACCAACATGGGGAAACCCCATCTCTACTGAAAATACAAAATTAGCTGGGCGTGATGGCGCATGCCTGTAATCCCAGCTACTCGGTAGGCTGAGGCAGGAGGATCGCTTGAACCCGGAGGCGGAGGTTGCAGTGAGCCTAGATCATGCCATTGCACTCCAGCCTGAGCAACAAGAGCAAAATGCTGTCTCAAAAAAAATAAATAAAGTAAAATAAAAAGAAAAGAGAAGAGAAAAGAAAAGAAAAGAAAAGAAAAAGAAATATAGGCCGGGCACAGTGGCTCATGCCTGTAATCCCAGCACTTTGGGAGGCAGAGGCAGGCAGATCACGAGATCAGGAGATCAAGACCATTCTGGCCCAACATGGTGAAACCCTGTCTCTACTAAAATACAAAGAATTAACCGGGCGTGGTGGCACACGTCTATAGTCCCAGCTACTCGAGAGGCTGAGGCAGGGGAATTGCTTGAATCCAGGAGGCGGAGGTTGCAGTGAGCCAAGATCGCGCCACTGCACTCCAGCCTAGCGACAGAGCAAGATTCCATCTCAAAAAAAGAAAATAATAATAACAACAATAAATTAAAAATTAGTGTATATTATATATAATATAGTGCATATTATATATATATTTGAGATCTATATAATCTCAAAAATAACACTGTAACACATAACCTAAATAAAATTGTTAATGAACCATTGTGCTTTCTTTTTCCACACTAAACCTTTGAAATCAGGTGTATATTTTACACTTTCAACACATCTAAATTCCAACTAGCCACATCTCCAGAGCTCAATAGACACCTTTGGCTAATGGCTACCATGCTGGACAGTATAGTTCTAGCTCAGGGAATCTCCAACTTGAGCATGTATCACCTGGAGGACTTATTAAAATACACATGGTAAGCTCCATCCCCAGAGTCATTGATTCAGTAGTCTGGAGTTGGAGACTTAACATTTCTTTTTCTTTTTCTTTTTTTTGAGACTGAGACAGAGTCTTGCTTTGTCACCCAGGCTGGAGTACAGTAGCACGATTTCGGCTATTCCGCCTCCCTGGGTTCAGTGATTCTCCTGCCTCAGTCTCCCAAGTGGCTGAGAGACACACACGCCCTCCTAATTTTTGTATTTTTAGTAGAAACGGGGTTTCACCATATTGGCCAGGCTGATCTCGAACTCCTGAACTTGTGATCCGCCCTCCCTCCCAAAGTGCTGGGATTACAGGCGTGAACCACCGCCGGCTGGAGACTTAACATTTCTAATACATTCCCAGGTGATACTCATGCTGCTCACTGGGCACCCCACTTTGAGAGTTACCACCTCCCAGGCTCAAGCGATTCTCCTGCCTCAGACTCCCAGGTAGCTGGGATTACAGGCATGCGCCATCATGCCTGGCTAATTTTGTATTTTTGGTAGAGACAGGGTTTCACCATGTTGGCCAGGCTGGTCTCGAACTCCTGACCTCAGGTGATCCACCCACCTCAGCCTTCCAAAGTGTTGGGATTACAGATGTGAGCCACCGCACCCGGCCTTATTCTTTATTTAAAATAAAGACAAGGTCTCATTATGTTACTTGGGCTGGTCTCAAACTCCTGACCTTGGCTGATCCTCCTGCCTCAGCTGTAAACCACTGCACCTGGCCCGAAATTCTAAAGCTTAAAGAATAGACATGATTTTTTTTTTTTCTGAGACAGAGTCGCTCTTGTTACCCAGGTTGGAATACAATGGTGCGATCTCTGCTCATCGTAACCTCTGCCTCCCACGTTCAAGTGATTCTCCTGCCTCAACCCCTGAGTAGCTGGGATTACAGGCATGCACCACCATGCCCCGCTAATTTTATATTTTTAGTAGAGACGCAGTTTCTCCGTGTTGGTCAGGCTGGTCTCAAACTCCCGACCTCAGGTGATCCGCCCTCCTTGGCCTCCCAAAGTGCTGGGATTACAGGCTTGAGCCACCAAGCCCAGCCAGAATAGACTAGATTTTAACTTAAACTTTGAAATCATTTTGGCATTTAGTATATGCTGATAAATTAAACTACTTAGTGCTTTCATGATCTGTCTCTGCAGGGACCATTTGCACTGCCCAGGGCAGGGAGTACACACTACAGAAGCCAATGAGAAAGGCCTCACTTGCCCGAGGCCCCGGGGCCATGATAATGGGCATGCCAGCACCTAGAGCTTCTGATCTCACTCTCCAACCCACGCCTCTCCTCTGCCGCCTCAGTCTGCCTTTCTCTTTATTGTCAGAAAAGAAACTCACCACGAATAAGTACCATTTCTTCTCTTTGCCTCCAGTTCTTTTCTTTATTAAACGAATTCAGTAGATAATGTGTACACAAAGTTCTGACATCACAAAAGAGTGGACAGAGAAAAAGTAAAGCCTTTCTCTAGCTCTGTTTCCTAGTTTTCACCAACTAGTTGCCCTCCCAGGAACTCAACCCGTATTACCAGCGTTTTGTATGTCTTCTCAGAGATAACTTATTCATAAATTTGTATATATGTTTTTGTATACACACATATGCAACTATATATATATATATATTTATTAATAAATAAATATATATTTATTTATTTTTTGAGACAGAGTCTTGCTCTTGTCGCCCAGGCTGGAGTACAATGGCATGATCTTGGCTCACTGCAACCTCCACATCCCAGGTTCAAGCAATTCTCCTGCCTCAACCTCCTGAAGAGCTGGGATTACAGGCTTGAGCCACCGCGCCCAGCCCTTTTTTTGTATTTTTAGTAGAGATGGGGTCGCACCATGTTGGGGAGGTGAGAAGAACCAACCAGGCTGGTTCTTGAACTCCTGACTTCATGATCTGCCTGCCTCAGCCTCCCAAAGTGCTGGGATTACAGGCATGAGCCACCACACCTGGCCAGAACTTATATTTTTTATTATTTATTTATTTATTTATTTATTTGAGGCAGAGTCTTGCTCTGTCACCCAAGCTGGAATACAATGGTGCAATCTTGGCTCACTGCAACCTCCACCGCCTGGGCTCAAGAGATTCTCATGCCTCAGTATTCCAAGTAGCTGGAATTACAGGTGGGTGCCACCATGCCCAGCTAATTTTTGTATTTTTAGTAGAGAGGGGGTTTCTTCAAGTTGTCCAGGCTGGTCTTGAACTCCTGGCCTCAAGTAATTCACCTGCCTCGGCCTCCCAAAGTTCTGGGATTACAGACATGAGCTACTGCACTCAGGCTGTCATTTATATTTTTTAAATTGAAACACAAAAATAGGCTTCTGGTCCACATTTCAGTTCAACCTCATCTCTAAGATGTGAAACAGTCAGTAATGAGTCATGTCATAAGCACAATTTCAGAACCCACTAATACAGAACATAGCTTCCATAAAATCAGATACAATAGACCAAACTTTTCATGTGAAAGGTGAGAAATATAGAAAGATAAGTTGCAGGGGCCAGGCGCAATGGCTCACACCTGTAATTCCAACAGTAGGAGGCCAAGGCAGGCAGATCATCAGTGGCTAGTAGTTTGAGACCAGCCTGACCAACATGGTGAAACCCCATCTCTACTAAAAATACAAAAAAATTAACCGGGTGTGGTGGTGCATGCCTGCAGTCCCAGCTACTCAGGAGGCTGAGGTGGAAGGATCCCTTGAGGTGGAGGTTGCAGTGAGTTGAGATTACACTGCACTCCAGCCTGGGTGACAGAGTAAGACCCTGTCTCTGAAAAAGAAAAAAGAAAAAAAGATAAGTTGCAATCCAAGTAATACGCTTGACATTTAGGCAAAGTAACTTGAGGGTTGAGCAATGTTTGACATTTTCATTCCAGAATGCTTTTACGTTCTTGCTTTCACCACAATGTTTTTGTTTTTGCCTCTGCCTTTGACCATACTGTCTCCTCTCCCTGAAAAGGTGTCCCCTTCCCCCAGCCCACCTCTTTTTTTAGCTTATTATAGTTATTTCAATATTTTCTAGAAAAAGGCAGGTTCTTGAATTACTGGGTAAGTGAGGTTTATGTGTTTCTCCAGATGCCTTATATTGTGCCCAAGAGTCATATCCCAAAACATTTTGCCAACAGGGTGTGCTTACTGTCTGGCTGTGGCTGACACAGATATTCCACCCTCCCCCTGGGCTTGCTTATCTCTTAGTCTCCCTTTGTTACTAAGTAGGATTATTACACTGACCTGACACAGTTGCCATGAGGGTGAGAAGAGATAATGGTCATAAAAGAGTTCCGTAAGCAACTACACTTCAGAATAGTTGGACAGAAAGGTGTTGGCAGAGTGGAGGTGGGGAAAAAGGGGTGTAAGCTCCAATTGCTGCCTCTGACATTAGCAACTGTGTGGCCTTAGGCAAGTTCTAGAACTTCTTCTCCTTCTTCTTCTCCTTCTCCTTTTTCTTTTTTTTTCTTTTCTCAGAGAGGGGGTGGGGTCTCTCTTTGTTGCCCAGGTTGAAGTGCAGTGATGCTATCCTAGCTCACTGCTGGCTCGAACTCCTGGACTCAGAGGCTCCAACTCCTGGGCTCACAGGCTCGTTCCACCTCAGCCTCCTAAGTAGCTAGGACTGCAGCCACACCTGGCTCCAGCATGTTCCTCGGCACTTTGGTTGTTACATCTTCAAGACTAGAGTCAGCTGCTTTCTCTGTAACCACCAAGCAAGTGGAGATGGAGGTTCCCAAAGGTGTTGAACATTCTGACTCCCGTAGACCACTCCAAGGTCAAGTCTTTGAACTGGAGTGCCCATACCCCTGGGGTACACAAACACTTTCCAAGGGTTGAGACCTTGCGTAGTCTTTTTTCTTTTTCCTTTTTTTTTTTTTTTTTTTGAGACGCAGTTTTTGCTCTTGTCGCCCAGGCTGGAGTGCAATGGCATGACCTCAGCTCATTGAAACCTCAACCTCCTGGGTTCAAGCAATTCTCCTGCCTCAGCCTCCAGAGTCGCTGGGATTACAGGCATGTGCCACCACTCCCGGCTAATTGTTTGTATTTTTAATAGAGATGGGATTTCGCCATGTTGGTCAGGCTGATCTTAAACTCCTGACCTCAGGTGATCCACCCGTCTTGGCCTCCCAAAGTGCTGGGATTATAGGCATGAGCCACTACACCCGGTGAGACCTTACATAGTCTTGAAGGAATTACCTTCCAAACCCTTTACTTCCACAGTTACTCAGCTTCACAACAGCTTTACAAAAGGAAAATGCACGTCTCACCCATCCGAAGGCAGCTGTGTATTTGCTCCAGGGTGGAAAGGCCTCTTGGAGCCCCAAAGAGGAAGCCTGTTTTAATGCTAAATCCTCAGGACTTGCATTTCCCGGACCTCTCCCTGTCTAATCTTACATCTATTAAAGGAGAAACATGGCCTTAGAAACGTGGTATTTTGGTCTCTATCAGATATTTTTATTTTACATATATGGTAGAGTAAGTAGTGGAAAAATGATAATTTTTGTTTGACTTCGCTCCTTCCTTTCCTGATCATTAGTCACAGAATGCATCATTCCTGAGAGACAGTACCAAGAGGAAAGGAAAAGAGAGTTGGGGAAGAACTATTGACTGCTAAGAAAGGCTATCTAGGCCAGGCAAGGTGGCTCACACCTGTAATCCCACCACGTTGGACAGCCGAGGTGGGTGGATCACCTGAGGTTGGGGGTTCGAGACCAGCCTGACCAACATGGAGAAACTCTGTCTCTACTAAAAATTCAAAATTAGCTGGGCGTGGTAGCGCAAGCCTGTAATCCCAGCTACTCGGGAGGCTGAGGCAGAAGAATCCTTTGAACCCAGGAGGTGGAGGCTGCAGTGAGCCGAGATTGCACCATTGCACTCCAGGCTGGGCGACAAGAGGGAAATTCCATCTCAAAAAAGAAAGAAAGAAAGAGAGAGAAAGAGAGAAGGAAGGAAGGAAGGAAAGAAGGAAGGAAGGAAGGAAGGAAGGAAGGAAGGAAGGAAGGAAGGAAGGAAGGAAGGAAGGAAGGAAGGGAAGGAGGGAGGGAGGGAGGGAGAGGAAGGGAAAGGAAGAGAAAGGAAGAGAAAAGGGAAAGGAAGGAAAGAGGTTTTTTTGAGACAGAGTCTCACTGTGTCACCCAGGCTGGAGTGCAGTGGCACGATCTCAGCTCACTGCAACCTCCGCTTCTCCGGTTCAAGTGATTCTCCTGGCTCAACCTCCCAAGTAGCTGGGACTACAGGCATGCGCCACCACATCCCACTAATTTTTGTATTTTTAGTACAGATGGGGTTTCACCATGTTGGCCAGGCAGAAATAAAATTATTTAGACAAAAAAAAAAGTAATAATCTGTGGAGTAAGTGAAATGCAATGTTCAAAAAGAAAAATGTAAAATGTTCAAATGTTAAAGAGGAGATTACACTGGGAGCAGCGGCTCACGTCTGTAATTCTAGCACTTTGGGAGGCCGAGGTGGGCGGATCATGAGGTCAGGAGTTCAAGACCAGCCTGACCAATATGGTGAAACCTCATCTCTACTAAAAATACAAAAATTAGCTGGGTGTGATGGCACATGCCTGTAATCCCAGCTACTCAGGAGGCTGAGGCAGGAGAATCACTTGAACCTGGGAGGCGGAGGTTGCGGTGAGCAGGGATCACCTCATTGCACTCCAGCCTGGGTGACAGAGCAAGACTACATCTCAAAAAAAAAAAAAAAGAGGAGATTACTAGTGTATTTTTTAATGAATAATGGTGCGTATTCACTCAATTAATGTATAGAGATTCCACTATATACTTTTTATGTATGTATGTATTTATTTTTAACTTATTATTATTATTTTTCAGAGACAGGTTATCACTCTGTCACCCAGGCCGGAATGCAATGATGCTATCATGGCTCATTGTAACCTTGAACTCCTGGGCTCAAGTGATCCTCCCACCTCAGCTTCCCGAGTAGCTGGGACCACAAGCATGCACCACTATGCTTGATTAATTCTCCATATGTTGCCCAAGCTGGTCTTGAATACCTGGCCTCAAGCAATCATACTACCTTAGCCTTCCAAAGTGCTGGGATTATAGGGGTAAGCCACAGTGCCTGGTCTAATTCCGCCAGATACTTTTTTGTTGTTGTTTAGACAGAGTTTCACTCTATCGCGCAGGCTGGAGTACGGTGGCACAATCTCGGCTCACTGCAACCTCTGTCTCCTGGGTTCAAGTGATTCTCCTGACTTAACCTCCCAAGTAGCTGCGGTTATAGGTGCACACCACCATACCTGGCTAATTTTTTGTATTTTTAGTAGAGCCGGGGTTTCACCATGCTGGCCAGGCTGGTCTCGAACTCCTGACCTCGTGATCTGCCCACTTTGGTCTCCCAAAGTGCTGGGATTACAGATGTGAGCCATCTCATCCAGCTGATACTTTTTAAAGAGTGTATAGCCACTTTTTTTTTTTAAGTCAGTGTTTACAATGTGCCAGAAAAGTCATCCTTTGTAATTATTTGAACTTATAATGACCAAATGCAGATGTCAACTTTAAAATGGGGAGAAGGCACCCGTGGTCTTCCAAGGTTATTTTAAGGAGGATTTGAGCCAAGCCAACTAAGCTGCACCTGGATAAGGGTAGTGTTAGCCATCCAGTGAGGGTGGTGGGTTCAGTCCTCACCCTCACTCCTGCAGGCTGGACTGGGAAACTGGAGAACCCACCCAAGACCAGACAAGGTCCCAGCCCAGAGTGGTGTACTGATTTCTTTGTTATGAGTGATGTATGGTCAGGAAATGGAGGCCAGCATGGTGTCCTGATTTCTTCGTTATGAGCAATGTGTGTCCAGGGGACAGAGGCCAGTGTGCTGCAAAATCCAGGGACTCAGCAAGGCTGAGCACAGCCAGAACCTGGGGAACTGGTAGCATCTTCAAGGCTGAAGGCTCAGGGGTGGCTGAGGTGCTGGAAAAGCAAATCAAGCCCAGGCTTGCATCAAATAATAATTTTCACAGGTCAGGTGCAGCGGCTCCTGTAATTCCAGAACTTTGCAAGGCCAAAGCAGGAGGATCATTTGAGGGAAGGAGTTGGAAACCAGCCTGGGCAACAGAGCAAGACCCTGTCTTTACTGAAAATAAAAAATTAGCCAGGTACGGTGATGAGCACCTGTGGTCCAGCTATTTGGGAGGCTGAGGTGGGAGGATCACTTGAGGCCAGGACTTGGAGGCTGCAATGAGCTATAATCACACTGCTGCTACCCAGCCTAGGCAACAGAATGAGACTCTATCTCAAAATGACAATAATTTTTTTTTTTTTTTGAGACAGTGTCTTGCTGTCACTCAGGCTAGAGTGCAGTGGCATGATCTCAGCTCGCTGCAGCCTCAACCTCGTGGGCTCAAGTGATCCTCCCGCCTCAGCCTGCCTAGTACCAGGGACCACAGGCCTAGTACCTGGAACCAATATGCCCAGCTAATTTTGTTTATTTTTTGTAGAGATGGCATCTCACTATGTTGCCCAGGCTGGTCTCAAACTGCTGAATTCAAGTGATCCTTCTGCCTTGGCTTCCAAAGTGCTGGGATTACAGGTGTGAGCCACTGCACCCAGCTAATAATAATAATTTTTAAAAATTTATTTAGAGATAGGGTCTTGCTATATTGCCAGGCTGGAGTGCAATGGCTATTTACAGGTACGGATCATAGCTCACTGCAGCCCAAATTCCTGGGCTCAAGCTTTTCTCCTGCCTCAGCCTAAGTAGAGGGGACTACAGGTGCATCCCACAGTGCTTGGCTTTCAAATAATAATTTAAAATACAAGAAGCACTAGCTTGGGAAACATGGTGAAACCCCATCTCCACAAAAAATACAAAAATTAGCCAGTCATGGTGGCATGCACCTGTAATCCCAGCTACTGGGGAGGCTAAGGTGGGAAGATTGTTTGAGCCCAGGAGGCTGAGGCGGCAGTGAGCCATGATCACACCACTGCACTCCAGTCTAGGCATCAGAGTCAGAACCTATCTTTAAAAAATAAAATGATGTGACCAGGTGCGGTGGCTCACTCCTGTAATCCCAGAACTTTGGGAGGCTGAGGCAGGCAGGTCACCTGAGGTCAGGAGTTCAAGACCAGCCTGGCCAACATGGCAAAACCTTGTCTCTACTAAACAATATTAAAAAATTAGCCAGGCATAGTGGCAGGCACCTGTAATCCCAGTTACTGGAGAAGCTGAGGCAGGAAGAATTGCTTGAACCCAGGAGGCGGAGGTTGCAGTGAGCCAAGATCACGCCACTGTACTCCAGCCTGGGTAACAGAGCAAGACTCCATCTCAAAAAATAAAATACAATAATGTAATATAAAATAAAATACAAGAAACAAATGAAGGCCTGGCCTGGCTTTTCTTTTTAATAATAAAAAGACCTGTTGTGAAGGCATCGTGGGAAGCCTACATGAGCTAGTTCACTCAGGGACCTGGCGTCTCATGCAGCAGCTCAGTCCCTGAGATCTGCCAGAAGTTTGCTCCTGGTGGAATGAGGAGAAGATAGATAGTGTAGTCTTACCCTAGTCCTCTGGTTAGCATTTCTTCAAATGGATAAATTGTAATCCAGACAATTGCCCTGGACCCAGAGTCTCCTGTCCACTGGGCTACTGGGAAATGGGAAATGTTTTCTGTTGCCAAAAGGCCAAAATCTTGGGAATTAAATTAAGGACTAAGATTTTCTCAGAAGCCTAGTCATTTCACCTAGAGGTACCTGTGTGGGATGTACTGGGTGCCTGCTGTGTGCTGAACGGGGCAGGGTGCCACCTTTGTAAATGCCGATGCTCCTGCTGTTCCATCCTCAATCCTCTTTCCCCTCTCTTCACCTCCCTGGCAATTTCAGGCTCTCTTGCTAATGTTCTTCTTCTTCTACTTCTTTTTTCTGAGGCAGAGTATCACTCTGTCACCCAGGCTGCAGTGCAGTGGTGCAACCATAGCTCACTGAAGCCTCCACCTCTGGGGCTCAAGGGATCCTCCCACCTCAGCCTCCCAAGTAGCTGGGATCACAGGCACATGCCACCATGCCTGATTAATTTTGTTTATTTTTTTGTGGAGACAAGGCCTCACTATGTTACATAGGCTGGTCTTAAAATCTTTGGCCCAAGTGAACCTCCCTTCTCAGCCTCCCAAAGTGCTGGGATTATGAGTGAGCCACCACACTTGGCCTCAGGCTCTCTTCTGACTTTAACTATCACCCAGATGCTGATAGCTCCCAAATCTACATAGCCAGTCTCAAGAGAGCCACTGATCCTCAGATTAGGCTGTCAGAAAGGCCTGACAACACCCACAGTGTACCTAATAACCAGCAGCCTCTTTCTCTTTCAACTATTCCTTCCCGCAAGCCTCACATCAAACCTTCTCATCAACCCACTTAGAGATGAGAAAACTGAGGTTCAGAGACATGGAGTAACTTTCCAAAATCCCCTTCCTAATGAGAGTTGCTAAGTCATGATGGAAACCACTTTCCATCTCTTCCCAAAGCCCATGCCCTTCACTCACCCATCCACCTCCACTCCCAGCCCCTCACTTCTTTTTTTTTTTTTTTTTTTTTTTTTTTTTGAGACGGAGTCTTGCTCTGTCGCCCAGGCTGGAGTGCAGTGGCGCCATCTCGGCTCACTGCAAGCTCCACCTCCCGGGTTCACGCCATTCTCCCGCCTCAGCCTCCTGAGTAGCTGGGACTACAGGCGCCCGCCACCACGCCCGGCTAGTTTTTTTATATATTTAGAGACGGGGTTTCACCGTGTTAGCCAGGATGGTCCGATCTTCTGACCTCGTGATCCGCCCGCCTAGGCCTCCCAAAGTGCTGGGATTAACAGGTGTGAGCCACGGAGCCCGGCCTCCAGCCCCTCACTTCTGCAGCCACCTTGCCCTCTGCTTTCCCGGCCATGGTGGGTTGCTTGGCTTCCCCACACATGTCCTGCTAATTTCCGGTTTCTCTGCGTCTTACGGAGAGCAAATAATTTAAGAAGAAACTGGAACAGGGAAGGCTTCCCTGAAAAAGAGGCATTCAAGTTGGAAACTAAAAATAAATTTGTTAGGCAGAGAGGGCTGAGGGAGGAGAGGGAGAGGCTGTTCCACTGAAGGCAAAGGCATTTGTGAAATGTATGTGTGTGAAACCTCCAGTGTGCCTGGAGGGCGGGAAATGAGACAGCTCCACTGGAAGTTGGATAGGCCACCCAAGCTCATCCAGCTGGCTCTGCATGCATGGTGATGCACCTGGACTTTTCCTGTGAGCAATTAAATGCCGCTGAAGGGCTGTAAGCAGTGGGGGCTAGGATCAGATTTGTGGTTTTATTTTTATTTATTTATTTATTTATTTTTGAGACAGTCTCGCTCTGTCACCCAGGCTGGAGTGCAATGGCACAATCTCAGCTCACTGCAACTTCCACCTCCCAGGTTCAAGCAATTCTCCTGCCTCAGCCTCCCAAGTAGCTGGGACTACAGGCATGTAGTCCTGTAGTCCACGCCTGGCTAATTTTTGTGTTTTCAGTAGAGACAGAGCTTCACCATATTGGCGATGCTGGTCTCAAAGTCCTGGCCTTGGGATCTACCCGCATTGGCCTCCCAAAGTGCTAGGATTACAGGCACGAGCCGCCATGCCACGCCATGGCCTTTGTTTTTATTTTTTGAGACAGGGTCTCTGTTGCCCGGACTGGAGTGCAGTGGCATGATCTCGGCTCACTGCAGCCTCTGCCTCTCAGGTTCAAGCAATTCTCCTGCCTCAGCCTCCCAAGTAGCTGGGACTACAGGTGTGCACTGGCACACCTGGCTAATTTTTGTATTTTTAGTAGAGATGGGGTTTCACCATGTTGGCCAGGCTGGTCTCGAATTTCTGACCTCAAGTGATCAGCCAGCTTTGGCTTCCCAAAGTGCTGGGATTACAGGCATAAACCACAGTGCCCACCCAGGTTTGTGTCTTTATTTTTATTTATTTTATTTTATATTATTATTATTATTTTGAGACAGAGTCTCACTCTGTCGCCCGGGCTGGAGGGCAATGGTGCGATCTCGGCTCACTGCAACTTCCACCTCCAGGGTTCAAGCGATTTTTCTGCCTCAGCCTCCTGAGTAGCTGGGATTACAGGCGCACACCACCATGCCTAACTAATTTTTGTATTTTTAGTAGAGATTGGGTTTCCCCATGTTGGTCAGGCTGATCTCAAACTCCTGACCTCATGATCTGCCTGCCTCTGCCTCCCATAGTGTTGGGATTACAGGCGTGAGCCTGGCCTATTTATTTATCTTTTTAGGATAGAGTCTTGCTCTATCACCCAGGCTAGGGTACAATGGTGCAATCCCGGCTCACTGCAGCCTCTGTCTCCCAGGTTCAAGCAATTCTCCTGTCTCAGCCTGTAGTAGCTGGGACTATAGGCATGTGCCACCACACCTGGCTAATTTTTGTATTTTTAGTAGAGATGGGGTTTCACCATGTTGGCCAGTCTGGTCTTAAACTCCTGACCTCTGGTGATCCACCTGCCTTGACCTCCCAAAGGGATCACATGCTTGAGCCACCACACCTGGCCAGGTTTGTGTGTGTGTGTGTGTGTTTAGACATAATCTCACTGTGTTGCCTAGGCTGGAGTGCAATGGCGCAATCTCGGCTCACTGCAACCTCCTCCTCCTGGGTTCCAATGATTCTCCTGCCTCAGCCTCCCAAGTAGCTGGGACTACAGGCGCCACCACCACATTCAGCTAATTTTTGTATTTTTAATAGAGACGGGGTTTCACTATGTTGGCCAGGCTGGTGTCAAACTCCTGACCTCAGGTGATCCACCTGCCTCGGCCTCCCAAAGTGCTGGGATTACAGGCCACCTTGCCCAGCCCGGTTTGTGTTTTTAAATGTCCGTTTACTATAGCATAAGGGGATTGGAAGGGAGTCAGAACAGAGGTGAGGACGTGACCTCAGCAGCTATTCCAGGTGACTATCATGAACAACGGTTTACTGTGTAGCTAGAAGAGCAGGTTCATGAGGAGGACAGGAGGACCTTGCAGAGGCCATCCTTTCAAGAAGTCAAGGACAGAGAATGTTTCAAGGGGTGAGAGTAGGAGCATGACCTACTCAGATAAGGGGTTAAAATAGCCATTTATAATCTCACCAAGGGCAATTTGCAACACTTTTTGATAAGTTCTTTGTGTTTGCATATCTAGGTTCAGGTGATCTATCCATTTCCGAGAAACTGTCAGGCCCAAAAATGAATTCAAGCCAGGTGCGGTGGCTCACGCCTGTAATCCCAGCACTTTGGGAAGCCAAGGAGGGCGGATCACGAGGTCAGGAGATCGAGACCATTCTGGCCAACACAGTGAAACCCCGTCTGTACTAAAAAACACAAAAAATTAGCCGGGCGCGGTGGCAGGCACCTGTAGTCCCAGCTACTCAGGAGGCTGAGGCAGGAGAATGGCGTGAACCCGGGAGGCGGAGCTTGCAGTGAGCCGAGATGGCGCCACTGCACTCCAGCCTGGGCAACAGAGCGAGACTCCTTCTCAAAAAAAAAAAAAAAAAAAGAATTCAAGCCCTATCATTTGCAAGACTGAAAAGTTGCAGCTTTGAAACGAGAGCTTTTTCTGCCAGCTTTTTAACAGCCTGAGGGCAAGTTTATCTTGTCTCTTGTTTCTCGCCAGCATGGCTTGCCTGGCTTATAATTGGCGTTCATTTAAAATGTGAGGAGGGGCCGGGCACGGCGGCTCACGCCTGTAATCCCAGCACTTTGGGAGGCCGAGGCGGGCAGATCACAAGGTCAGGAGATGGAGACCACTGTGAAACCCCGTCTCTACTAAAAATACAAAAAATTAGCCGGGCGTGGTGGCGGACGCCTGTAGTCCCAGCTCTTCAGGAGGCTGAGGCAGGAGAATGGCGTGAACCCGGGAGGCAGAGCTTGCAATGAGCCGAGATCGTGCCACTGTACTCCAGCCTGGGGGACAGAGCGAGATTCCATCTCAAAAAATAAAAATAAAAATAAAATAAAATAAAATGTGAGGAGGAAAATGAAAAAGTTCTGGAGACAATGGTGGTGATGGCTGCACAACAATGTGAACATATTTAGTGTCACTGAACGGTATGCTTAAAAATAGTTAAAATGACCCAAAAGAATTGAAAGCAAAGTCTCAAAAAGGTATTTGTACACCCACGTTCATAGTAACATTATTCATGATAGTCCAAAATGGAATTGCGTGGTGGCTCACGCCTGTAATCCCACTTTTGGATTGTGGATCCGAAGCTGGTTTGGATCACCGGAGGTCAGAAGTTTGAGACCAGCCTGGGCAACATGGCGAAACCACCCCATCTCTACAAAAATATAAAAAATTAGCTGAACATGGGCTGGGTGCGGTGGCTCACACCTGTAATCCCAGCACTTTGGGAGGCCGAGGCGGGCAGATCACAAGGTCAGGAGATTGAGACCATCCTGGCTAACACAGTGAAACTCCGTCTCTACTAAAAATACAAAAAAAAAAAATTATCTGGTCGTGATGGCAGGCGCCTGTAGTCCCAGCTACTTGGGAGGCTGAGGCAGGGGAATGGCGTGAACCCGAGAGGCAGAGCTTGCAGTGAGCCGAGATCACACCACTGCACTCCAGCCTGGGTGACAGAACTAGACTTCATCTCAAAAAAAAAAAAAAAAAAAAAAAATTAGCTGAACATGGTGGTGCACACCTGTTTACTAGTACTTGAGAGTTGGAGAATTACCTGAACCTGAAAAGTTGAGGCTGCAATGAGCCATGATTGAGCCACTACACTCCAGCCTAGGCAACTGGAATGAGACCACGTCTCAAAAAGAAAAGATGGAAGCAACCCAAGTGTCTATCAATAGGTAAATAAATACATAAAATGTGGTATAGTCATACAATGGAATGTTGTTCAATGTTATCCAGCAGAACAAGTGTAAACAGCAGAAAGAGCAACAGTAAATAGGGCCAGGTATGGTGGCTCACGCCTGTAATCCCAGTACTTTGGGAGGCCAAGGCAGGTGGATCACCTGAAGTCAGGAGTTCGAGACCACCATGGCCAACACGGTGAAACCCTGTCTCTACTAAAATACGAAAATTGGCTGGGTGTGGTGGCGCATGCCTGTAATCCCAGCTACTCAGGAGACTGAGGCAGGAGAATCACTTGAACTTGGGAGGGGGAGGTTGTAGTGAGTCGAGGTCGTGCCATTGCACTCTAGCCTGAGCGACAAGAGTGAAACTTCGTCTCAAAAAAAAAAAAAAAGAAAAAAAAAGAAAAAAAGAAAACCTGTACAGGGAAACTAATAGAAAAGCTATTACCTAAAAAGAATCTCATCCAGAAAAATACCTCAAAAATTCAACAAAATTAACTCCTAGTAGAAAATATAAAATTAAAATATTATGCTGTCCCTGCTAAGATAATTTTCTTCTTCTTCTTTTTTTTTTTTTTTTTGAGACAGAGTCTGATTCTGTCACCCAGGTTTTTGAATGCAGTGGCACAATCTCAGCTCACTGCAACCTCTGCCTCCCAGGTTCAAGGGATTCTCATGCCTCAGCCTCCCGAGTAGCTGGGATTACAGATGCCTGCCACCACACCCAGCTAAAGTTTTATATTTTTAGTAGAGATGGCATTTCACCATGTTGGCCAGGCTGCTCTTCAACACCTGACCTCAAGTGATCCACCAGCCTCGGCCTCCCAAAGTGCTGGGATTACAGGTGTGAGCCACTGTGCCTGCCCTCTGCTTTGACAATTCAATACCCCAAAGGGAAGATAGAAAATTGCAATTTTGGGCCAGGGCGGTGGCTCACGCCTGTAATCCCAGCACTTTGGGAGGCCAAGGCGGGTGGATCACAAGGTCAGGAGTTCAAGACCAGTCTGACCAAGATGGTGAAACCCCGTCTCTACTAAAAATACAAAAATTAGCCGAGTATGGTGGCAGTGGCTATAATCCCAGCTACTAGAGCCACCGAGTGTGGTGATGGCACCTGTAATCCCAGCTACTCGAGAGGCTGAGGCAGCTAATTGCTTGAACCTGGGAGGCGGAGGTTACAGTGAGCCAAGATCATGCCATTACACTCCAGTCTATCCAGTCTGGGTGACAGATTGAGGCTCTATATCAAAAAAAAAAAAAAAAAAAAGAAAAAAAAAAGAAAAGAAAATTGCAATTATTTTTTTGTTGTTGTTGTTTGTTTTTTGAGACAGAGTTTCACTCGTGTTGCCCAACTGGCATGCAATGGTGTGATCTGAGCTCACTTCAATCTCCATCTCCTGGGTTCAAGTGATTCTCCTGCCTCAGCCTCCTGAGTAAATGGGATTACAAGCATGCACCACCATACCTGGCTAATTTTGTATTTTTAGTAGAGACTAAAAATTGTATTTTTGTATTCCACCATGTTGGTCCGGCTGGTCTTGAACTCCTGACCTCATGATTCACCTGCCTCGGCCTCCCAAAGTGCTGGGATTACAGGCGTGAGCCACCACTCCTGGCTGAAAAATTGCAATTCCTTTTTTTTTTTTTTGAGACGGAGTCTCGCTCTGTCACCCAGGCTAGAGTGCAGTGGCGCGATCTCGGCTCACTGTAACCTCTGCCTCCCAGGTTCATGCCATTCTCCTCCCTCAGCTTCCCAAGTAGCTGGGACTACAGGCACCTGCCACCACGCCCGGCTAATTTTTTTTTTTTTTTTGTATTTTTTTTAGTAGAGACAGGGTTTCACCATGTTAACCAGGAAGGTCTTGATCTTCTAATCTTGTGGTCTGCCCGCCTTGGCCTTCCAAAGTGCTGGGATAACAAGAGTGAGCCACCTCGCTCGGCTTAAAAATTGCAATTCTTTTGTTGTAAAATTTTCAACTACAAAGACCCAGGGACGGATGCTAATAGCTTTTTCTCTTAGAGGATGCCATAAGGTATTGTCCTCTTCTACTACTCTGCATGAAATACAACTCAAAATTAAAAATGTCACAGTGAGAACTTCCTAGACTCTGATTTGGAGTGATTACTTAGATTTCATTCCTCTTTATTGCTCTATATGGCCCTGTCAAGTAAACCAAAACACACATGTGACAGTGTCTGAAAAAATGCAGTTATTGTTTCTTCGGAAGGATATACAGCCCTCATCGGGTAGCTCGATCTTTCACCTAGTTTGGTCTGGCACAGAAATTAACTCCATTTTACAGCTCATCACACTCAGCACATGCTCCAACAAATGGATTCGTGTGTCCAGAGACCAGTAAAATCCCTGCCTCTCTTGGGGATTCTGCTACAGCATTTGTTCTAGGACATTAATGGATGTCCTAACCAGTCCATGTTTTCTAAGGCAATGACAACTCAAGGTCACACTCTTAAAATGAGGCATGTTCAATATAATGACTACAAAAATTGTACATATGCAACACACAGAGATTTCTGGTGGTGTCCATCATACATACTGTTTCTTTTTCCAATATGAAATTTAATGAGGATTCTTATTCTAAGAGGCATTTTAAAAATCAGCAAATCAATTTCTAGTAAGCAGCCTTTTGTGTGAGTTAGAGAAAATGTTCAATCAGTGCCCAGTGTTTGCTCAGAGGCATTGCAGGGAATGTAACTAGAAATGCGTACCAGATGAGTGATGAAGAAATGGTCAAGATTACATGTTCTCTCTAAACTTATACCCCAAGCCAAAAAGACACATTTAACTGTAATTGCTACTAACATTCTTCAAACTGTGTATCACCAACTGTCTGAAATTCTTTTAGGCAAAATATTTTCAGTGTTTTTGGGGAGGTTTGTCCAGTGAATTAAATTGCTCAATAAGACTGAAGAATGTATGCATTTTAGGGACAGATTATGATTTTGAAAAGAAAAAGGAAAAATGACTAGAATGAAGGGGAAAACAGGCTGGGCGCAGTGGCTCACGTCTGGAATCCCAGCACTTTGAGAGGCCGAGGCGGGCAGATCCCTTGAGATCAGGAGTTTGAGACCAGTCTTGGTAACATGGCAAAACCCTGTCTCTACTAAAAATACAAAAATTAGCGGGGCGTGGTGGCACATGCCTGTAATCCCAGCTACTTGGGAGGCTGAGGCATCAGAATTGCTTGAACCCAGGAGGCAGAGGTTGCAGTGAGCAGGGATTGCACCACTGCACTCCAGCCTGGGTGACAAAAAAAAAAAAAAAAGAAGGGGAAAACAAACAAATGGGAAAGGAAAACACAATCTGGAATTTGAGAGAATGTGCTAGAAAAATTGTATGGTAGGGCCGGGCGCGGTGGCTCAAGCCTGTAATCCCAGCACTTTGGGAGGCCGAGACGGGCGGATCACGAGATCAGGAGATCGAGACCATCCTGGCTAACACGGTGAAACCCCGTCTCTACTAAAAAATACAAAAAACTAGCCGGGCGAGGTGGCGGGCTCCTGTAGTCCCAGCTACTCGGGAGGCTGAGGCAGGAGAATGGCGTGAAACCGGGAGGCGGAGCTTGCAGAGCGAGACTCCGTCTCAAAAAAAAAAAAAAAAAAGAAAAAAGAAAAATTGTATGGTAAATCATAGAAAGTTTTTCAACTGTAGTCTTAGGAGGGAGGTGAGAGGATCACTTGAGCCCGGGAGTTCAAGGCTGTAGTAAGCTCTGATTGCACCACTATGCTACAGCCTCTGTTGTAGGCAGTACGGGTTCTTGTCACACAACCAGGAAAGATCAGGCTCACAGACACTTTGAAGGGTGAGGAGGTTATAGAATTTATTGAGTAAAAAGGAAACAGCAAAGCGAGAGGGGTTCCTGTTAATAGGCCCCCATCTCGCAGATTGAATCCCAGGTTACCACACAGGACTAAGCTCCCCGCTAGCTGAGAACCTCAGAAACTTCTCAAGGCCCCACCCTGTCTCCCAATGTGCAGGCCAGTTGGAGATTCTCTGGGGAGCCTTTTTTATTTGGCTGTCTCACCTGCAGGCTATGCAACACAGTGAGACTCCATCTTTCTTTTTTTTTTTTTTTTTGAGACGGAGTCTTGCTCTGTCACCCAGGTTGGAGTGCAGTGGCACAATCTCCGCTCACCGCTCCACCTCCTGGGTTCAATCGATTCTCCTGCCTCAGCCTCCGGAGTAGCTGGGATTACAGGCATGCACCACCATGCCCAGCTAATTTTTGGTATTTTTAGTAGAGATGGGGTTTCACCATGTTGGCCAGGCTGGTCTTGAACTCCTGACCTTGTGATCTGCCTGCCTCGGCCTCCCAAAGTGCTGAGATTACAGTCATGAGCCACTGTGCCTAGCCCTTTTTTTTTTTTTTTTTTTTTTTGAGACGAGTCTCGCTGTGTCATCAGGCTGGAGTGCAGTGGCAAGATCTCAGCTCACTGCAACCTCTACCTCCTGGGTTCGTGCTGTTCTCCTGCCTCAGCCTCCCAAGTAGCTGGGACTGCAGGCACCCACCACCACACTGGCTAATTTTTGTATTTTTAGTAGAGATGGGGTTTCACCATGTTGACCAGGCTGGTCTCAAATGCCTGACCTCAAGTGATCCACCTGCCTCGGCCTCCCAAAGTGCTGGATTACAGGTGTGAGCCACTGTGTCCAGCCCGTATCTTTCTTTTTTAATACTTATTCAAAGCAAAATAATATGTGAACATGATTTTAAAAGTCATGTAGAGTTAATAGTATTATGAACATGATTTTAAAAGTCATGTAGAGTTAATAGTATTATAACAGTGTCAAATGCCTGGTTTTGATAATGTTCTATGGTTAGGTAACATGTTATCACTGGGCAAAATGAGATGAATGGTACATGAGAACCCCCTGTAATATTTTTGAAACTTCTTGTTTAGGCTTACAGTGTTCCAAAATAACAACTATTTAAAAACTCACATAATTTTACAAAGTTTATAACAAAACTTGGCAGATCCTCATCCTAGCATTCCCCATTGTTTTTTTCTCTCTGTTTTCTTTCTTCCTTCTTTTTTTCCTCCTTTTCTTCCTTTCTTCTCTGTTCTTTCTTTTACTACTGGTAAGCTGTGAGGCTATTATTGATTCATATTCTGCCTAAAGAAACTATCAACAATAGCTAGCACCAAATTTGTAAATAATTTGTATATACCACCATTTATTTTCTTCTCAGATTTAATTGTTAACTCTTGCCGTCCTACTATGGAAGATGAGGCCCTCATACCTCCCAGGTCCCACATGTATTATCCCCTCCCTCTATCCTCACAGTATATTCATATCATCCTTTCAGTTTTATCAGTATTACTCATTGTTTGTTGTTATGGCAGCACATATTATTCCTAGATGAGCTAAATAGTATACTGGCTACAGCTATGGCATACTTTCCCTTTCCTGTACCATTTCTCTCTCTTTTTTGCTTTACTTTTTAAAAATTCTTTTTTATTTTACTTTTTATTTGTTACCACTTCTCTTTATCCTGGGAGTTCATAATTGTCTTCCTTTTTGGCTGGTGTTTGCTTGCCTAGTTTTCTGTGGGTTTCTTCCTCTCTTCCCTCCTTACGCCTTGAGGTGCCTCCATCCTGCTCTGGTTTGGACTGCTTGCTCTCTGGCCTGGGGCATAGCCATCATCCTGTGACTTCTCCTGCCATTATTCTGGGATGCAAACATCTGTGTTGTGTCCTCTGTTTCCTGGGTCCTATGACTTCCTTTTTTTTTTTTTTTTTTTTTGGTTTTTGACTTTTTTGTAGTGAAACATCCTCCAGAAGCTTTCTAAAAAAGGGCCTATGAATATATTGTGGGGTGAGTGGGTGGGAGATGCATTCGTCCATTTTCACATTGCCAACGAAGACATACCCAAGACTGGGTGATTTATAAAAGCAAAAAGTCTGATAGACTTACAGTTCCACATGGCTAGGGAGGCCTTGCAATCTTGGTGGAAGGCAAGGAGGAGCAAGTCACGTCTTACATGGATGGCAGCAGGCAAAGATAGAGAGCTTGTCCAGGGGAACTCTTCTTTATAAAACCATCTGATCTCGTGAGACTTATTCACTATTATGAGAACAGCATGGGAAACACTTGCCCCCATGATTCAATTACCTCTCACTGGGTCCCTCCCACAACACGTGGGAATTCAAGATGAGATTTGGGTAGGGACACAGCCAAACCATATCAGGGGATTATAATTCCTTTTAGATTTGGGGTCTTCTGGATTAAATCTTTTTTTCTCTCCCATTTTTCACTTATTTGTGTTTGTTAATATTGTTGTTGTTATACTTTCTGTGATTTCCTCAATTTCATCTTTTATCCTTCCAACTGTGCTATTAAAAATATTTTTTTGCTGTTATATTTTTAATTTCCAAGGGGTTTTTGTCCTCTGTTTACTGTTATATATACCCCTGTTCTTGTTTCATGAGTGCAAGATCTTCTAGTATGTCTCTGAAGGTCTGAGAGTTTATTTTTAAAGTTTTCTCATGCTCCCTATACTGTCTCTATTTTTCTTTCTATTTCCTTATTTTTTTTTTTTTTTTTTTTTTGCGGTGGGGGGACGGAATCTCACTCTGTTGCCTAGTGAGGGGTGCGGTGAAATGACCTCAACTCATAGCAATCTCCACCTCCCAAGTTCAAACAATTCTCCTGCCTCAGCCTCCCAAGTAGCTGTGACTACAGATGTGCACCACCACGTCTGGCTAATTTTTTTTGTATTTTTAGTAGAGATGGGGTTTCACCATGTTGACCAAGCTGTTCTCGAACTCCTGACCTCAGGTGATCCACCCATCTAGGCCTCCTAAAGTGCTGGGATAATAGGCGTGAGCCACTGCTCCTGGCCCTATTTCCTTATTTTGGTCTCTGTCTGGTATAGTGGAGGCTTTTCTCAAATGTTGGTGATCCTTGTTGGGGATGCTCTTTGGCATGTTCTCTTCACTCTCAGGTGGGCCCTGGATGCACACATTGGGGATGAAATCTGTGGGTCTGACTGCTCCTTATACAATTTCCAACCAATTATCCTAATTTCCTTCCCACCCACACTCTCGTTTTCAGAAGAAATTGATGTCTCTTTTCCTGAGCCATCCTGAGGTCTGTGGTGGGAATTCTCTTGGTTCTTGTCAAATTCCCCACCAACTCAGGGCAGTCAGCTCTCTCATGTTGGCTAAATCAGTTAACACTTGGCCATCCACTTCCAGCCTTCTACAAAAAACGAGGTTGAAATCTCTCATCTACTCTCATTTCTTTTCCCTTTGGTTTTATAGCTTTCTCCTTTTTTAGCCTTTTAGTATCATTTCACTTGGATTTCACGAGGGAACAGATATAAACATCTGGGTTCTAACTGTTTCCCCCAGACCTTCCAAACCAAGCAATTCAAATACAGCAGACTTCTCTTACAGGATTTACATTTTTGTGCTAACATGTGTAGTACTCAAATCTGTATCACACCTGATTCCAGAATTTTGATGATAAAAGCAAAAGAAACCCTTAGATTTCACAACTGCTTGGCTTCTTTTCTCTCCCATGGTTTCCCATATATCCTGAGTCAGCCTTTCTAGAACAACGGCATAATGAGACTTCTTCTTTTTTCTTAAATATTATCTTTTCAGGTCTCCAAAATTCTATTCACAATGTTTGCCTTCCATAAAGCCTTCCTCCATTCCAGCTGCATCCTGTCCCAATCCTTCTCGTTCACTGTAACTCACTAGTTGTATATTGGACATATATTTCATGTTCATGCTATTTATACATCTGGTATACTTCCCATAACTCACAGCTCTCCTTCACTCCCAAGGGATAATAGACCATCAGAGAGAGGTTATTTTATTGTATTATTTTGTTTTGAGATGGAGCCTCACTCTGTCACCCAGGCTGGAGTGCAGTGGCACCATCTCAGATCACTGCAACCTCTGCCTCCTAGGGTTCAAGCAATTCTCCCTGCCTCAGCCTCCCAAGTAGCTGAGATTACAGGTGCCTGCCACCATGCCCAGCTAACTTTTGTATTTTTTTAGTAGAGATGGGGTTTCACCATGCTGGCCTGGCTGGTCTTGAACTCCTGACCTCAGGTGATCCACCTGCCTCGGCCTCCCAAAGTGCTGGGATTACAGGCGTGAGCCACTGTGAATGGCCTGGTGATTCATTTTATTAAATTAATCCATTCGAGAGTGGGATTCCTGAGGATGTATGCCTTCTAATTTTATGGGGAAAAGTTAGAACTAATTTCCCAGAGAAAGTGAAGGTTAAGCTGAGATTTAAGGAGTTTAGCTAGGTGAAGTGTGGTGACCCAGGTAGAGTAAATTATCTCCCTAATATCCCTTGACCTCTGCAACAGTAGTCAGGGGACATTCCTATTAATGATGGTTCAAATGCAGTGAGTATGAGGCCAGGCATGCTGGCTTATGCATATAATTCCAGCACTTTGGGAGGCAGAGATAAGAGGATTGCTTGGGTCCAGGAATTCAAGACCAACCTGGGCAACATAGTGAGACTCTGTAAAAAAATAAAAAATTAGCTGGTTATGGCAGTGCATGCCTGTAGTCCCAGCTACTCTGGAGGCTGAGGCAGAAGGATAACTTGAGCCCAGGAAGTTGAGGCTGCAGTGAGCCATGTTCATGCCACTGCACTCCAGCCTGGGTGACAGAGCAAGACTCTGTCTCAAAAAATAAAAATTAGGCCAGGCGTGGTGGCTCACGCCTGTAATCCCAGCACTTTGGGAGGCCGAGGTGGGCGGATCATGAGGTCAGGTGATAGAGACCATCCCAGGTAACACAGTGAAACTCCATCTCTACTAAAAATACAAAAAATTAGTCGGGCATGGTGGTGGGCGCCTGTAGTTCCAGTTACTTGGGAGGCTGAGGCGGGAGAATGGCATGAACCTGGGAGGCGGGGCTTGCAGTGAGCGGAGATCGCACTGCTGCACTACAGCCTGGGCCACAGAGCAAGACTGTCTCAAAAAAATAAAAAAATAAATATTAAAAATGCAGTGAGTATGAGAAGCAGTCTATTGCTATGCAGGGCAATTGATGCATAGGTTTTACTCCTAGCTATAGCATTTGCTCAAGCAGAAAGTAGAACACACAAGTGGGCAGGTTATATATATATATAGTTCGAGACAGGGGCTTACTCTGTCACCCAGGTTGGAATGCAGAGTACAGTGGCATGATCTCAGCTCGCCGCAACCTCTGCCTCCTGGGCTCAAATGATCTTCCCACCTCAGCCTCCTGAGTGACTAGGACTGCAGGTACTTGCCACCACGCCTGCCTAGTTTCTGTAGTTTTAGTAGATAAGGGTTTTTGCCATGTTGCCCAGGCTGGTTTCGAACTTCTAGGCTCAAGCTATCCATCCTCCTCAGCCTCCCAAAGTGCTGGGATGACAAATGTGAACCACTAAGCCTGGCCTAAATATATATATTTAATATATACAAATATATATCATACATATTCTAATCTATCAAGGAACCAACATGAGAAGTATAAGAGCCAGTCTCACATTCAAGAAGGTTATGCAGTTGTTAAGATGTACAGGGGAGTCAGACTTAGGGAAAGTGAATAATGAAAAAATACCACAAAATGGCAAGTGAGTGGTCTGCATCAGCCTTGCACTAAGGCTTCATCCTTTCACTCTCTGAACAGCTAGCAAAACAGAAAGACTAGGATGGGGGGAAAGGCCTCCCTCTGGCTTTGATGCCTTGCTCCCTCAGGAACCTCTTTCAGATGTACGGATCTCCTTCAGTCAAAAAGAAAAACACCACGAAAAGAAACCAGTCGCCCCATTTCAGTATGCAGGTAAAGAACCTGGAGTTAGACCCTTTCCTCCATCGGCTGGTCTCTAGCTGTGGCTGGGCACTCCCGAAAGACAGATGGAGAGGGAGCCAAGTCCCCAGGGTTAGGGCAGTTGCTGGCCGGTCGGAGCTCTGCCAGGAGCGGGTTTGGGAGCTCCGGGACGTCTGGGGCGTGAGCGAAGGGAGGGAATAAAGCCGCGCTCAGTTCCTTCTCTGCCGCTGCGCGTGATCTGCGCTAGAGCTCGCTCGCCCGCTCTCTATGCTCTCTATACGAAAGCCCCATTGGCAGCGCCTGGGCCGCTCCCACTCACCTGCGCCAGGTGGAGAGGAAGGGGAGGAGGTCTAAAGGTGTGGAGTAAGGGAGGGAGTGGAGAGAGGAGGGAGAGAGTGGACACTTCAAGTCTCAGAGGAGGACCACCTGTGGTCTCAGCCATCGTCATGACCCCCTGCTGCGCCCACGCACGAGTGGATGGGGCCAAGCTCTGGGTGCCACCTGGGAGGAGCATCCATTCATAATCTGTATCTGCCCCCATCTGTCCCTTTTCCTCTCCTAGCTCCCACCCCCCATCCCCAACCCTGGTTCTCTGGGCTAGGTTTCCTAAAGGGGAAACATCTCTGGCACCGTTTGTCCTGGTGAAATCAGTTCCCTGCTTTATCCAGCGCAACTCTGAATAATCATTATTGGGAGGACAGGAAGTAACAAGGTAAAATCAAGAAAGTGACAAGGAGGTGGGCGCAGCAGCTCACGCCTGTAATCCCAGCACTTTGGGAGGCCAAGGCGGGAGGATCCCTTGAGCCCAGGAGTTCGAGACCAGCCTGGCCAACATGGCGAGACCTGTCTCTATTAAAAATGCAAAAATTAGCCGGGCTTGGTGGCATGCACCTGTAATCCCAGCTACTTGGCAGGTTGGGGTGGGAGGATCGCTTGAGCCCGGAAAGCGGAGGTTGTGTGAGCCTAGATCCAAAAATAAAAAGAAGAAAAAGAAAAGAAAGAGAAGAAAAAAGAAACCAAAAAGCAAGAAAGCAGAAAAGCAAGCAAGAAAGAAAAGAAAGGAAGAATTAGCCACTGTTTCTGTGCTGTCTCTGTGCTATTCTCAGCACACCTGGGCCCAACCTTTCCATTCCTTACCTATGTTTTCTTCCATTTGTTCGCGTCTAGAAATTTATTCAAGTGAAAAACAGTCTGGGATGTAGGTATGTTATTAAACCTACACAGATGTTTAGCACAGCTATTTGTAATACTCAAAAATTGTAAGCTACCTAAATGTTTCACAATAGTCGATTGTAAATTATGGTAATTTTATATTTATTTATTTATTATTTATTTATTTATTTATTTTGGAGATGGAGTCTTGCTCTGTCGCCCAGACTGGAGTGCAGTGGTGCCATCTCTGCAACCTGCCCCTCCCGGGTTCAAGCAATTCTCTGCCTCAGCCTCCCGAGTAGCTGGGATTACCGGTGTCCGCCACCACGTCTAATTTTTTTTTGTATTTTTAGTAGAGACGGGGTTTTACCATCTTGGCCAGGCTGGTCTTGAACTCCTGACCTCGTAATCCACCCGCCTTGGCCTTCCAAAGTGCTGGGATTACAGACGTGAGCCAACCGCGCCCGGCCAATCTTTTTGGTGGACTTTAGTGTGCACGTTTCAAGTCATTTTTCCGGAGAATACTATCAACAGGAAATGCTCACTGCACACTAAGTCGGGGGAAAGTTGTTTACAGAACAGTTTCTGGTGAAAAGAGAAAACACGTAGACATAATCTGGATGGCAGAGATTAGAGAGTGATTATCTCTAGGTGGCTGAGTGCTGGGTATAGGTTGCCCGCAATGCTATTTTTGTAAGGCTAGGAGAAAAACGTTATTTTAAATATATGGAATTTGTTCCTCTCCAAATCCACTCTCCCTTTCGCCTCCCTAGAGGTTGTCAGGTTCAAGAAGCGGCCGGGAGTTGCAGGAAGGGCTCTGGCGTCCGACACTGGCCCTAAGAGTCTGGAACGCGCGCGCCCCAGGAGTGCCGGCGGCGGGGTCGGGTTGAGGCTGGCGGGATCCTCGGCCTCTGCTGGGGTGCAGGGGGTGGATGCGAGGGATAAAGGGGCGGGGCTTGTGGTTCCCAGATCCCGAGGCGTGTTGAGGACGTGAGGTGGGGTCCACGTGTCTGCACCCCTTCTCGCCCGGTTCCTCTCTCAAGGCACGTTTTCCAAAGTGTGTTGAATTCGGGAATCGATCGGAAATTTCAAGGCCAATTAAATGCCCTCTGATGTAGAGCTCTGATTAGGCCCGAAAGGCTTCAAACAGCCCCTCTAGACCCTCGAGTGCCTTCGCCGCGGTGACCTTAGGCGTCCCCTCCCCCAGAAGTCTCCCTGAGGCTTTCACAGAGGTCGGGAGGGGCCTCGCTGGGGCCTCCGCTCCCAGTGCCCCTGCCTGGTGGGGAGGGATGGCCTTAATGTCTGAGAGCAGAGACCAGATTGACTCCCACTCGAGACCAGAAAACGAAGAGGAAGAGGAACCCGAGGTGACCGCGGCTCCCCGGGGACGCAACCGGGAGAAGGAGTCCTGGCCATCTGCCGGCCCCGCCTGGGGGCATCTGCTGGAGGATCCCTGGGAGCCGTTACCGTATTCCTCAGAATCTGCCGTGCTGTCCCCCCGCCCCCAAAACCAACAGGTCACCCATTCTGTCATTCTCTCCTTCTCCATCGCCCAGTTGGAGGCTGCTGGTGACCAGGAGAAAAAAAAAAAATGCCTTTTCTGAGTTCTCTAATTCAAATGCTTATCAGCTTTGTACACCATTCGGCCTTTCCAAAAGCGACCGAAAAACAAAGATCTGCTGATGGCAAAGAATAACTGAGACCTCGCCTGCCTTACATATTTTGTTCATAGAAGCTGTAGCAATAATAATGTCATCCTACCTCCCCATTTGACATATAAGGAAACTAAGGTTCATTGGAGTGACAGACCAGGCTTGGGTGGCATGTAGCTTCAGTCCATAAAGACAGCTGTGAAAGAATTCAAATAAGGGCTGTAGACGCTTGCTAGGAGGGTTTCCCATCTAATTTCCACCTGCTCAGCTACTAATGCCTGGAAAATGGATTAAATAGTTGCTACCTGTCTTGAATGAAGAACTATCTATAAGTGCCCCAGAGATAACACCTGCTATACAGATAATTTGCTATACAGAGAATCTGGATTACTTTCAGCTTAGCATTGTATTGTGAGCGTTTCCCAATGTCATGAAGAAGGTTCTCAAAAATGTTTGTAGAAAGAATGCCAAACAGTCTTTGAAAAACTTCAGTTTTAGTAACCACCCAATACTCAATTTTAGCAATGTGCCACAAGTCCTATTGGTGAACATTTAGGCTGTTAGCAGTTTTCATCATCAAAAAGAGTGCTGCTAGCGTTCTTGTTCATATATCTTTGCATTTCTGACTCTTTAGAAGGAATACCTAGAACTGAAATTTCCAGGTTAAAGACTACAGACCTGGCCGGGCGTGGTGGCTCATGCCTGTAATCCCAGCACTTTGGGAGGCTGAGGCAGGCGGATCCCCTGAGGTCAGGAGTTCGTAGACCAGCCTGACCAGCACGGTGAAACCCCATCTCTACTAAAAATACAAAAATTAGCTAGGTGTGGTGGTGGGCACCTGTAATCCCAGCTACTTGGGAGGCTGACGCAGGAGAATCGCTTGAATCTGGGAGGTGGAAGTTGCAGTGAGCCGAGATTGTGCTACTGCATCCAGCCTGGGTGACAGAGTGAGACTCCCTCTCAAAAAAAAAAAAAAAGAGACTACAGACCTTTTGGTGCACAGTGCTTAATTGCTTACTAAAGGGTTGTGCCAGTCTATAGGTTTAGCAGAATAGGTGTGCTCATATCTTTTAACTACAAGTGAGTTTGAGAATACACAAGAGTGACAAGGTCTTTACGCAGGTAGATCATGGTCAGGTGGGGTATTCTATTGTAAAGGAAGGCATCACATTATTTTTATTTATTTATTTATTATTTTTGTTTTGTTTTGTTTTTTGGTGTTTTTTTTCCTTTTTGTGGAGAACGGGGTCTCGCTATATTACCCAGGCAGGTCTCGAACTCCTGGGCTCAAGCTATCCTCCCGCCTCTGCCTCCCTGAGAGCTGGGATTACAGGCGTGAGCCACCGCGCCCGGCTATTTATTTATTTTTTATTTTGAGACAGAGTCTCGCTCTGTCACCAGGCTAGAGTGCAGTGGCATGATCTCGGCTCACTGCAACCTCCGCCTCTCGGGTTCAAATGATTCTCCTGCCTCAGCCTCCCAAGTAGCTGGGACAACAGGCATGCGCCACCACGCCCAGCTAGTTTTGTATTTTTAGTAGAGATGGAGTTTTACCATGTTGGCCAGGATGGTCTTGATCTCTTGACCTTGTGATCCACCCACCTTGGCTTCTCAAAGTACTGGGATTACAGGGTTGAGCTACCGCGCCCGGCCATCACCTTCTTTAACTGCACCAAAAACCCATTGTGCTTGGCATCTCCAGCACATCCAGCACCATAACATTGTTGACTGAATAAGTATGTTCCCACCTTGCTTCTGATGCCGCGTACCTACTCCGATAGGTCACAACTGGTCAGTTTCTGCGCTGTTGTCTCTTTGTGCACACTCAGTGGAAAATAGCAGACATACAAGCTGTTGGCAGAAGGTCTAAGGACATCATTACATTGTCTTTCCCATGCTTGTCTTTGCATGTCATGCTTTCTCATTTGTCCTTTTGCTCTGTGTCCTCATCTCCTCTTTTTCATGCTGTCATGTGCCCTGGGTGGCTGCTGTCACTCTTACTTGGGAATATTTTAGTTCCAAAGTAATGACAACAAAGGGAAGGCCAGATCACATTGTTCACACATTCATTCATTCATCTATTCATTGCACAACTATTCATTGAGCCACCTATTATATGCAGGCCAGTATGATTGTTGGGGACACAGAAGGAAATAATATTGACATTAATATCTAACATTTATTGAACACTAAAGACAGGCACTGCATTAAGGATAAGATTGTGCACAGGATCTTACTTAATCCTTACCATAGCCCAATCAGGTAAGTACTATTATTTACCCCATTTTACAGATAAGAGAACTAATGGCTACAGAAGTTAAAGGTCATACAACTGGTTAAATGGTGGAGCCTGGATCCCAGGCTGTCAGCACTCAGAGTTAGATTCCAGAAGAGTCGGGAGTATTCCAGGCAGAAGGGATATCATAAGCGAAGGCCCTGAAACAAGCAGAAAGCAGTTTGGCTTGTTAAAAATGGGAAGAGGGCCAGGCCCAGTGGCTCACGCCTGTAATCCCAGAACTTTGGGAGGCCAAGGTGGGTGGATCACCTGAGGTCAGGAGTTCGAGACCAGCCTGACCAACATAGAGAAACCTTGTCTCTACTAAAAATACAAAATTAGTCATGTGTGGTGGTGCATGTCTGTAATCCCAGCTACTCGGGAGGCTGAGGCAGGAGAATCACTTGAACCCGGGAGGCAGAGTTTGCAGTGAGCCAAGATCATACCATTGCACTCCAGCCTGGGCAACAAGAGCAAAACTCTGTCTCAAAAAAAACCCAAAAAACTGGAAGAAAGTTTATGTGGCCATAACAGAGTTCTAAAGGGAGCCCAAGACCTAGACCTAGTTGGAGGAAGAGGCAAGGCCTTGTAGGTTAGTGTTAAAGATTTTGGACTACAGAGGCTGGGCACGGTGGGTCACACCTGTGATCCCATCACTTTGGGATGCTGAGGCAGATGGATCATGAGGTCAGGAGTTCAAGACCAGCCTGACCAACATGGTGAAACCCTGTCTCTACTAAAAATACAAAAATTAGCCAGGTATAGTGGCAGGTGCCTGTAATCCCAGCCACTCGGGAGGCTGAGGCAAAAGAATTGCTTGAACCTGGGAAGCAGAGGTTGCAGTGAGCCAAGATCGCACCATTGCACTCCAGCCTGGGTGACAGAGCAAAACTCTATCTCAAAAAAAAAAAAAATTGGACTACAAATGTGAAGCTTTTACAAGGTCTTGAGTCCGGATACAGTAGCTCACACCTGTAATCCCAGCACTTAGGGAGGCTGAGACAGGAGGATCACTTGAACCCAAAAGTTCAAGAGCAGCTCGGGCAATAGAGTGAGACCTTGTCTCTACAAAAATATAAAAAATTAGCTGGGTGTGGGTCTGTAGTCCCAGCTACCCGGAAAGCTAAGGTGGGAGGGTCACCTGAGCCCAGGAGGTCAAGGCTGCAGTGAGCCGTGAGTGTGCCACTGCCTAGATGACAGAGACCTTGTTTCAAAAAAAGAAAAGAAAAGAAAAAGAAAGGAAGGAAGGAAGGAAGGAAGGAAGGCAGGAAGGAGGGAGGGAGGGAGGGAAGGAGGGAGGAGAGAGAGAGAGAGAAAGAAAGAAAAAAGAAAGAAAGAAAGAAAGAGAGAGAGAGAGAGAAAGAAAGAAAAAAGAAAGAAAGAAAGAAAGAAAGAAAGAGAGAGAGAGAGAAAGAAAGAAAGAGAAAGAAAGAAAGAAAAAAAGAGAGAAAGAAAAAAGAGGGCAGGGGGCTTAAGCAAAAGAGTGATAACATTGTGTTTTGAAAAGATGCCTCTAGCTGGGAAGAAAATGATCTGGATTGGGGCAAGAGTAGATATAAAAGTTATTTTATCAGCTGAGTTGAGATGAGGGCCTTAGGCTTCTGAGATGAATTGCAACTGGATGTGAGGCGGGACAACCAGCTTGCTAGGGCAGTAGATAGTGGTGCCATTCCTCAGATAGGGAACTGGGGATGGGGTGGAGACACTGTCAGGTTTGTAGGAAAGATCTTGAGTTTAGTTTTAGACGTGTCAAAGTGAGTTGCCTCTGAGACACACAAGTAGAGATTCCACGTAGAAAGACAGATCAAAATGTAGGAATTGTCAGTGTACAGATGGCAATCAAAGCAAGCCATGGCAGCGCAGGAGACTGTTTAGGGATGGAGAGCACAGTGACAAAAGCGCAGGGCACAAACATTTACAGGTTGAATGCAGGAAGCGTGTAAAGGTACCCCAAGAATCGGGAGCGGGGAGGAACATCAGAGGGCAGCACGTATTTCAGGAACTGACAGGCCTGCTAGACATGGAAGTTGGAGCATCCTTGGGACCAGGGTTTGCAGAGCTCTCAGATTTTTAAACTGTAGTTATTGATTCTGCTGTGGGCTGATTGGCAGCCCGCCTTCTGCTCCATTTGCTTCAGCAGAACATAATGTTGAAGGTCTAGCAAGTGACCTTTAGGGCCTCTTTTTTTTTTTTTTTTGAGACAGAGTCTCGCTATGTCGCCCAGGCTCGAACGCAGTGGCAGGATCTCAGCTCACTGCAAGCTCCGCCTCCCGGGTTTAGGCCATTCTCCTGCCTCAGCCTCCCAAGTAGCTGGGACTACGGGCACCTGCCACCATGTCCAGCTAATTTTTTTTGTATTTTTAGTAGAGACGGGGTTTTACCATGTTAGCCAGGATGGTCTCGATCTCCTCATCTCGTGACCCTCCCGCCTCGGCCTCCCAAAGTGCTGGGATTAAAAGGGGGTAATTTAATGAAAGAACACATTTTGCTGTCAACATTTCATTACTCTTATCTTCCACCATTTCCACATCAACCATTATCAAGTAAATACAGGTGGACATTTTTAAGTACAGTATCTTTAGAATTGTACAAATAGGAAATGAAGTTCTGAACCCTGATGTTCAGAAAACACCAAGGTGTAGAGTTCAATTGTTTTCCAAGACCCGTTCATGACTTGTCTCATTTAGGCACTATTTTTCCCCAAAGCAGATTGCATCAAAACCATCGAGTCCCTGCTGTGCAAGACGTAAAATTGCTGAGATGATCCTACTAGATGCTCAGTAATTATTTAAGGAGAGAAGGATGGGAGGGGGAAGGGAGCAAGAGAGGGAAAGAATGAGAAGATGATTTTTGCAATAAAAGAGTCCACAATTTGGTGGTGAAGATCTACTTCAAATAGCTAATGGATGTGATCTCTCTTTTGGTAAAATGATGACAATATGCTTATTTCCTAGGCACGTGGCTGAAAATCAGTCTTTGTGTGCTTTGGATCAGATAGGCATGTGAATATAAAACACCTTATGTGAGATGGATCATTTAAAATAGAGTATAAAGACAGTGAGTTTGTATTTGAAATGAAAAAACAAACTTAAATCACCCCGCATGATAGGCAATTTCAACCTCTCTGCTTTTTAGCAATTTATCAACCAATCATTAAGTGAGTTAACTCTACACCCAGGGAATGCTGATGGCAGCATTAGCCATAAATAAATAAGCTAATATGTACAATAGCTAAATGAATAGACTTTTCCTTGGTGTTTTATGACCTGAAAAGAATGCAGCTTTTCATTAAAGGAATCATTTGAAAATGTGGAAACTGATACTGCCGCAGTTCAGTGCTCTCTGCCCATTGATAATGGCCTCTGTATTAGTTGTGGGGGTGGGAGACTGATGTCCATTTACTTTTGCAGAGATTGTTATTGAATGAAACCTTTAATGGGGGCGTTTTATGATCCCACTCAGCTAAGAGCTCAGGGTTGCCTTAGAATAGTCTTTCCCTCCACCTCGACAGCTCTTAGAGAATCAATACAGGTAATATGTCAGTTGGTGGTCAGTAGTCCTGTAAGTAGAGGTAGAGCTGAAATGGAAACTGACAGGTAGCCACTTAGAGAGAGGGCCTGGAGTAAACACTCTGAAAAGTAAAGCTTCTCCCGGGAGTGGAGAGTGTGCAGCCCTCACACTGCCATCAGTGCTGGGATCCGATAGGAAGAGCTAGGAACAAAGACGAGACAGCAGGGGAAAAGCCTCTCAGAGCTAGGGGAAAGCCGTCCGTTGGGGTGGGCAGCACCATTAGAGCCCCAGGATTCATATGGTTTGTCCACTTGTAGCATCTGTCATTAGTCTAATTAAAAAAATAAATAAATATTTTAAAATGATTGTTTAAAATTGTGGTAAAATAGACGTAACATTTATTGTTTAAACTTTTTAAAAATTTCTTTTTTTTTTGAAACAGGGTCTCACTCTGTCATCTGTCACCCAGGCCAGAGTCCCTGTGCTACAGTCATGGCTCACTGCACCCTCGACCTCCTGGGTCCAAGTGATCCTCCCATCTCAGCCTCCCAAGTAGTTGGGACTACAGGCACACGCCACCATAGCTGGCTAATTATTTTGTATTTTGTAGAGATGGGGTTTCCATGTTGCCCAGGCTAGTCTGGAACCCCGGTCTCAAATGATCCTTCCACCTCGGCCTCCCAAAGTGCTGGGATTACAGGCGTGAGCCACTGAGCCTGGCTTTTTTTTTTTTTCTTCTTCACTAGTTTTGGGGAAACAGCTGGTTTTTGGTTACACGGGTAAGTTCTTTAGTGGTGATTTCTGAAATTTTGGTGCACCCATCACCCAAGTAGTGTACACTGAATCCAAAATGTAGTCTTTTATCTCTCACCCCCCCTCCCACCCTTCTCCCCCAGTCCCCAAAGTCCATTATATTAATATCATTCTTATCCCTTTGCATCCTCATAGCTTAGCTCCCATTTACGAGTGAGAACATATGAGATTTGGTTTCCCATTCCTGAGTTACTTCACATTCAGTGGCATTAAGTACATTCACATTGTTGTATAGCCACAACCATTATCTAGCTTCAAAACTCTTCTTCTTGCAAACCTGATTCTCTGTAACCATTAAACAGTGATACGTGCAGGCCCAGTGACCACCATTCTACTTTCTGTGAATTTGACTACTCCAGGTACCACATATTAATGGAATCACAGTGTTCGTCCTGTTTGGGTTGTGAGTTTAGGTTTCTCAGAGAGAATTCCCCCTATTCTGCCTTTAAGCATTTTGTGATTAATATACTGTAATTCACAAACATCTCTATTTTTGAAAGTCATTTTGTATTTATTATTCAAGTAATACAGTTTACAAACATCCATTTCTTCGTATTTACTTTCTCTCGCTCTCAAATCTTGCCACATCTTGAAAGAAACAATTGCATGTAAGCACCCAGGTAACTGGCGAACCAGGAGGGGCCTTTGCAGTTCATAAAGTGGCAATTGCAAAAGTTCCTGGCTGACAGTGTTCAAGGGTCTTCTTCCTCGAAACTCTAGTGGGCACTTGAGTCTGCGGGTTCAAAACCCCCAGGTGGCCTGAGCCTGGAGGGCCCTAAGGGGCCTTATATTGGAGCATTGTCTTTGTGCTGGCCTTCCTAGGCCCTGCAGTCCTCCCCTTGGGCGCGTGCAGAAGACTGGAATCCCATGTCACACCCGCTCTTGACTGCCCACCCATAACCTAAGCTACTGGTCAACAGGAAAGATTTCAGACCCCCTGTTATCATCAGGAATAGAGAGACCCACCTTGGACTTGCCTTGAGGGGGTTTTAGGGCTGAAGGGATTTGGTATAGTATTTAAGAACTGGGAAATAGAGATGGCAGGTTCCCTCTAAGGAGAATCTGGAACAGCAACCTTGGAAGACACCCTGCACAGTTTTAGTGGAAGACAGATTCAAAATCAAATTTAAGAGAATTTGGCTCTGGAAGCTTTAAATCAGATAACCTGGAGGAGTGGAATTCACCTAGAGGGCTCTTCCCTAGGTCAGGTCTGCGCAGCCTCGTAGCAGTAAGGTTGAAGAAACTTTTCCAAAGGAAAAAAAAGAATATCCTACTGACCCCAAAGCAAGCTTAATGGGGATAAAATGGGTGATTTTGTTTTGCAGTTTTCCCTCTGCATTCTCTGGCTGCATCTCAGTATGTGCATTGGTTAATAATGCAAACCCCACTCCCAACCCCCAGCTATTCAGGAGACTGAGGCGGGAGGATACCTTGAGCCCAGGAGTTTGAGTGAGCTATAATGGCCACTGCACACCAGCCTGGGCAACCAAGTGAGACCCTGTCTCTTTAAAATAAATAAATACACAAAAAGGCCAGGCATGGCTGCTCAACCCCTGAAATCCCAGCACTTTGGGAGATCCAGGCGGACGGATCACTTGAGCTCAGGAGTTCAAGACCAGCCTGGGCAACATGGTGAAACCCCATTTCCACCAAAAATACAAAAAATTAGCCAGACGTGGTGGCGTACTCCTGTGGGTCCAGCTACTCAGGTGGCTGAGGCAGGAGAATCGCTTGAGCCTGAAAGGCTGAGGTTGCAGTGAGAGAGAGAATGTCACTGCACTCTAGCCTGGGTGACAGAAAGAGACTCTGTCTCAAAACAAAACAAAAAACCCAAAGAATTGAAAAAATAATATATTAGGTAAGAAAAATCTTACATAATATTTTTCATTATTAACACATTAAAAATTGTGCTTGCGCCAGGCGCAGTGGCTCACGCCTGTAATCCCAGCACTTTGGGAGGCCGAGGCGGGCGGATCACAAGGTCAGGAGATCGAGACCACCCTGGCTAACACGGTGAAATCCTGTCTCTACTAAAAGTACAAAAAAATTAGCCGGGTGTGGTGGCAGGCGCCTGTAGTCCCAGCTACTTGGGAGGCTGAGGCAGGAGAATGGCGTGAAGCCAGGAGGCGGAGGTTGCAGTGGGCCGAGATCGCGCCACTGCACTCCAGCCTGGGTGACAGAGGGAGACTCCGTTTCAAAAAAAAAAAAAGAAAAAAAAAAATTGTGCATTACATATGCAAACATTGGAAAAAATAATTGATACAGATATAGAGATGCCAAATAGAACACAACTGGGCCCAGCATAGTGGCTTGTACCTGTAATCCCAACATTTTGGGAAGACAAAGCGGGAAGACCGCTTGAGCCCAGGAAACCGGAAGATCGCTTGAGCCCAGGAGCTAGAGACCAGCCTGGGCAACAAAGTGACATCCCCATCTCTATAAGAAAATAAATAAAATAAATTGGCTGGACGTGGTGGCCCATGCTTGTAGTCCCAGCTACTCAGAAGGCTAAGATGGGAGGATCACCTGAGCCCAAGAGGTTGAGGCTAAAGTGGGCCATGGTCATGCGCCACTGCACTCCAGCCTGGGCGACAGAGTGAGCGACAATTCAGTCTCAACTCCTGCCCCGACCCCCACCCCCTACCTTCCCCTCACAGAAGCAAATGGAAGACCACTTTTTTTTTTTTTTTTTTCAGATGGAGTCTCGCTCTGTCACCCAGGCTGGAGTGCAGTGGCGCGATCTCGGCTCACTGCAAGCTCCGCCTCCCGGGTTCACGCCATTCTCTTGCCTCAGCCTCCCGAGTACCTGGGACCACAGGCGCCTGCCACCATGCCCGGCTAATTTTTGTATTTTTAGTAGAGACAGGGTTTCACCGGTGTTAGTCAGGGTGGTCTCGATCTCCTGACCTTGTGATCCGCCTGCCTCTGCCTCCCAAAGTGCTGGGATTACAGGCGTGAGCCACCGCCCCCCGGCTGAAATTTATTTTTAAAAAGAGAATTCTGGCGGGTGCAGTGGCTTGCGCCTGTAATCCCAGCACTTTGGAGGCAGAGGCAGGCGGATCACCTGATGTCAGGAGTTTGAGAATAAATAAATAAACAAGAATTCTGAGATAATTTAAGATGAAAAACAATTTGACAGTGACAAGAATATCCTGAGATCATGTGCAAAAATAGAGCCAATCTTCTCCCTAAACATTCTCTATCCTAGTTGTAATTAGGGCTAAATATCTCATTTCGAGGCCGGGCGCGGTGGCTCAAGCCTGTAATCCCAGCACTTTGGGAGGCCGAGACGGGCGGATCACGAGGTCAGGAGATCGAGACCATCCTGGCTAACACAGTGAAACCCCGTCTCTACTAAAAAATACAAAAAACTAGCCGGGCGAGGTGGTGGGCGCCTGTAGTCCCAGCTACTCGGGAGGCTGAGGCAGGAGAATGGCGTAAATCCGGGAGGCGGAGCTTGCAGTGAGCCGAGATCTGGCCACCGCACTCCAGCCTGGGCCACAGAGCGAGACTCCGCCTCAAAAAAAAAAAAAAAAAAAAAAAAAAAAAAAAAAAAAATCTCATTTCGAAATACTAGAATTTGTTTTATTTAAGCTCCTTTACACCAACAAAGTGATGTGGTGAAAATTTTTTGCATTAAAAAGTGGAAGTACTTTTTATTTCTTGAACATGTAACCTCTTTGAATAACATAGAAAACCGTTGTTTTCTATATGAGATTCCCATACCTTATGAAGAGAATATCAATGAGGAAGACATTTATCTCTATTTTATATAATTTTTTTTTTTTTTTTTTTTGAGATGGAGTCTGGCTCTGTCGCCAGGGCTGGAGTGCAGTGGCGGGATCTCAGCTCACTGCAAGCTCCGCCTCCTGGGTTTACGCCATTCTCCTGCCTCAGCCTCCCGAGTAGCTAGGACTACAGGCGCCCGCCACCTCGCCCGGCTAGTTTTTTGTATTTTTTAGTTGAGATGGGGTTTCACCGTGTTAGCCAGGATGGTCTCGATCTCCTGACCTCGTGATCCGCCCGTCTCGGCCTCCCAAAGTGCTGAGTTTACAGGCTTGAGCCACCGCGCCCGGCCTATTTTATATAATTTTTAACATTATTTTCCTTTCAAAATAATTTTGGTAATTCTATTTTAATATTTGCCAAATAACAAAAAAGTTTTTGTTTTTTTTTTTTTCTTTTTGAGACACAGTCTTACTTTGTCGCCCAGGATGAAGTGCAGTGGCACGATCTCAGCTCACTGCAACCTCTGCCTCCCGGTTCAAGCAATTCTTGTGCCTCAGCCTCCCGATTAGCTGAGATTACAGGCGCATGCCACCACACCTGGCTAATTTTTGTATTTTTAGTAGAGACTGGGTTTCACCATGTTAGCCAGGCTGGTCTTGAACTCCTGACCTCAAATGATCCGTCTGCCTCGGCTTCCCAAAGTGTTGGGATTACAGGCATGAGACATGGTGCTCAGCCACCACAGAAAAGTTCTATGATATGGGATTCTAGCTCAGTGTTTCTACTGAAATAATTCAATGTACAAATCTGTTCCCCTGAACTTTGGGCAGGGTTCATAAATTTAAGAGTTCATTGCAGTTACTCAGTTACTGCCCCTAGAGTCATAAAACTCTTTTTTTTTTTTTTTTTTTTTTCTCCCATGAAACGGAGTCTTGCTCTGTCACCCAGGCTGGAGTGCAGTGATGCAACCTCAGCTCACTACAACCTCCGCCTCCTGGGTTGAAGCAATTCTCCTGCCTCAGCCTCCCAAGAAGCTGGGATTACAGGTGCCCACCACCACACCCAGCTAATTTTTGTATTTTTCGTAGAGACGGTATTTCACCATGTTGGCCAGACTGGTCTCGAACTCCTGACCTCAGGTGATCCGCCCACTTCTGCCTCCCATAGTGCTGAGCTTACAGGCAGGAGCCACCGTGCCCAGCCTCACAAAGCATTCTGAACACCCTTAAAAATGATGTCTGAGCAAAATATTCTGCAGTCTATCATGTCAAAATCAGATCCACCAATAACAGATGGTCTAGGACAGTATTTGTGATTTTACCTGTTTTATACTTGGAATGGCAGCTCCTACCAACCCCAGACTGCCCTGTGCTTTGCCTGGGTACAAATGAGCTATAACTTTGTGGCCAGAACACTGAGCCTTCTGCAGGCCCATTGAGGTCCCAAGCATCTATCTACCATGATTGTTTTGTTCATTGCAACTGCCAAGTTTCCCAGATTCAAGAAGGACACCCTGAGGGCTCATTAAGAGCACGATCAATATCAGGGATGCCACTTTACTTTTTGCCTAGTTGGTTTTTCAGGGTTTTAAATGTCCCTCTTTTTTTTTTTTTTTTTTTTTTTTTGAGGTAGAGTCTTCACTCTGTCGCCCAGGCTGGAGTGCAGTGGCACCATCTCGGCTCACTGCAAGCTCCGCTCCCGGGTTCGTGCCATTCTCCTGCCTCAGCCTCCCAAGTAGCTGGGACTACAGGCGCCCGCCACCGTGCCCGGCTAATTTTTTGTATTTTAGTAGAGACGGGGTTTCACCGTGTTAGCCAGGATGGTCTCGATCTCCTGACCTCGTGATCCGCCCGCCTCGGCCTCCCAAAGTGCAGGGATTACAGGCGTGAGCCACCGGCGCCCGGCCTAAATGTCCCTCTTTACACTTTTTTTTTTTACTCTAATGAGTGAAAGAATATACGATTATCAGATATAGACTCACGTAGGGAAAAGAAATATAAGCAGAAAAACTACCTCAGGAGATCTCTAAATTCCATCTGTAGCTCCAGAAACAGTTCTGTATTTCTGACAATAAAATAACAAAACTGTGTTCCATTGGTATCCATTATTCCCAGTAAGTACACCATACTGCCTGCAATCCGCATTCTAATGGTGTCTCCTAATTAGTAGTTGCAGGGACTGGGAGGATAAATCAAATAAAGCAATGGTTCTTCAATTTTATGGATGTGATGTTAAACCTCAGAAATCAAATGATTTGTCCAACATTATACAACGAGGAAATGGTGGAGAAATACAAGTTTGCCCGACTCCAAAATCTACATTCTCTGTGTTATACCCTATGCTGCATCTAAAAATGTTCAGCCAGAATAAGTATATTAGCGTAGAGTTTTAATCTCATTCTACATTCTATGTGGTGGTTTGTCTTCTACTTTGACTGTTCTAGTCTATTGATTTTTTTTTTTTTTTTTTTTTTTTTGAGACGGAGTTTCGCTCTTGTTGCTCAGGCTGGAGTGCAATGGCATGATCTCGGCTCACCACAACCTCCATCTCCCGGGTTCAAGTGATTCTCTTGCCTTAGCCTCCCGAGTAGCTGAGATTACGGGCATGGGCCACCACGCTCAGCTAATTTTGTATTTTTAGTAGATACAGGGTTTCTCTATGTTGGTCAGGTTGGTCGCGAACTCCCAACCTCAGGTGAGCCTCCCAAAGTGCTGGGATTACAGGTTGGAGCCACCACATCCAGCTGTCTACAGCTTTTATTATTATTTTAAACTGGTTCAAATTAGTTTTAGAAATAGATCACATACATTTTATTTTAAAAATTGTTTAATATATTTTTAAAACAGGTCTTACAGTGTTGCCCAAACTGGTCTCAAACTCCTGGGCTCAAGTGATCCTCCCGCCTCGGCCTCCCAAAGTGCTGGGGTGACAGGCATAAGCCACTGCACCTGGCCGATAATATACATTTAAAAAAATAAACATAAAAGAGCGTCAGGGTACTACTATAGAATGATGTTGTGTTATGAATGACTGTATTTCCAAATTAAAAATTGAAATATGTAATCCTATCAATATGACCAAAACTTTGAGTAAACAGATATTAAATGAAATGGTCCCCCAAATTTTCTAGTTAGTATAGGATGCATTATCCATTATAAAGTATTGTTATTTGATTATTCAATTACTGGCACGCATGTATTTGAATGACTGTTAGAAAAGAGCAAAAAACAGAACAAAACAAAACAAAAAACTCTGCCTCCCTTTGCTGCTATTCTAGTTCAAAGAACGAAGTTGTTAATTTGAATTATTCAATGAGTGAAAAAATTGGGATCACACCAGTTTCTGATGACTTGCTTTACTATTTGATTTAAAAATAATGTTTAAACCCGTAACAGTAAGAAAATGTTTCAAGTAATACATTTTGAACCAGCCGTTAAGGAATGGCTGCCTAATTATACAATGAGCCCCCATCTCTTCGAAAGACCATTGTTCTGTCTTAATTAACATGAAGTAAAACAGTCCTAAAACAACAGGGCACATTCCCATTAGGATAAATTACTCAGACTTCAGCAAGGCAGCAAATAATTCCCTAGAGTAGAATCTGTCACTGCTTTTCCACCTGCACTCTCTCTCTCTCTCAAAGGACTGGGCTAGAGCTGGGAACCTCCCTCTGGAAGGGGCATCTGTTTCATATTGAATTTGCTCCATTTGTGGCCATGGGTGGAGGGTGCAGCAGATCCCCAGGCGGTCAGCAGAAACACGGCTGGGATGGGACAGATCCTCAGCAGCTGTGGCTGCCTTCGAAGCACTTTTATCCTGCTCATTCTGGTCTCACATCTTCCACGTGGGTATTTCAGTCTGTTGTTGCTTAACTTAATATAGAGAAGAATGGGATGGATAGTCTCCAGAAAAATGCTATTTTCCTTTTTTCTTTTGAGACGCCGTCTCTCTGTCACCCAGGCTGGAGTACAGTGGCACCATTTTGGCTTACTGCAACTTCTGCCTCCCAGATTCAAGCGATTCTCCTGCCTGAAACTCCCGAGTAGCTGGGATTACAGGCATGCACCACAATGCCCGGCTAATTTTTGTATTTTTAGTAGAGATGGGGTTTTGCCATGTCAGCCGGGCTGGTCTCGAACTCCTGACCTCAGGTGATCCACCCGCTTCAGCCTCCCAAAGTGCTGGGATTACAGGCATGAGCGAGCCACTGCACCTGGCCCAGAAAAATGCTATTTTCTTAACAGGATCCATAAACTGGGCATAGAGGCTAGTTAGGAGGCTGGGCTCTGGAGCTGGGCAGAGGTGGCTTTGCCTCTTAAAGGCAAATCAGCTTGCCCCACTTCTTTCATCTCTCTCAGTCTCAGTTTCCCCATCTGTAAAGTGGTAAACTCAGTGGTATCATCTCACAGGGTCAATGCTCCATAGATGATGTCTCTGTGCACGTTAGAGAAACCCGTTCCCCGAACACTTGCATCAGCTGTAGGATACCATGCAGAGCACGTTTTTCTTTTCAGTGGGCCTCTGTGTGTTTGTGTGTGCTCTGCACCCTGTATTAGCAAGAACTAGCTAATTAGAAAAACCCCCCAAAATATCCTGTCTATTTCATACTGTCTATTCATCAGTAATGAAATCAGGTTTAAACCTAGAGCAATATCGGTATGTTTTTTTTAGCCTTTCTTCATTTGCTTATCATAGTTCTTCCCCAATTACTTAACATCACAGATGGTGGGACAAATAACTTCTGTGCCCTCCAAGTAACTTTGGAGCTAAACACATTAGCTGGCATTTGTCACGTAGTGGGGGAGGGGTGGGAACAAAGTGTTTAAAATTAATCAAAATAAAGAGGGAATATTAATTCATGACTGAAGATAGTTACAATACTAATGAAGCTCTGACTCGAATGAGTTCTTATTTATTTGTATTTATTTATTTGAGATAGGGTCTCGTTCTATCACCCAGGTTGTACACCATCATGGCTCACTGCAGCCTCGACCTCCCAGGCTCAACTGATCCTTCCACCTCAGTGTCCTGAGTAACTGGGACTACAGGCATGTGCCACCATACCTGGCTAGTCTTTTTTGTTGGTTTTTTTTTTCGGAAGAGACAAGGTTTCACCATGTTGCCCAAGCTCATCTGGAACTCCCAGGCTGAACCAATCTGCCCACTTTAGCCTCCCAAAGTGCTGGGATTACAGCCATGAGCCACTGTGCCCAGCCAAATTTTTATTTGTATTTAATTTATTTATGTATATTTTAGAGGTGGGAATCTTGCTGTTTCCAGGCTAGAGTGCACTGGCTATTCACAAGTGTGATCATAGAGCACTACAGCCTCAAACTCCTGAGCTCAAGGGATCCAAGCAACTGGGACTACAAGTGTTTGCCACCACACCTGGCTTTAAATTAATATTTATTTATTTATTTATTTATTTATTTATTTATTTATTTAGTGGGGTTTTTGTTTCTGCCAAGTGCACAGTATGATAAGTGAATTTTTAGAGAATTTGTTCTAGGCCTGATGCAGTGCCTCACACCTATAATCCCAGCACTTTGGGAGGCCGAAGCGAGAGGATCAGTTGAGCCCAGGAGTCTGAGACCAGCCTGGGTAACATGTTGGGACCTGCCTCTCTGTCTCTTTATATATATAAAAGAATCTTTTCTATAAAGAAATATAACACATGATGATCACATAGTATAACTGGAGGCCCAAGGCAAAGAGTAGAGAAAAATCTACCTTTTTCTTGGCTCACTGCAACCTCCGCCTCTGGGTTCAAGCAATTCCCCTCCCAAGTAGCTGGTATTACAGGCATGTGCCACCACACCAGGCTAATTTGTGTATTTTTAGTAGAGACGGGGTTTTCACCATGTTGGCCAGGCTGGTCTTGAACTGCTGACCTCAGCTCATCTGCCCATCTGGGCCTCCCAAAGTGCTGGGATTATAGGCGTGAGCCACCTGGGAGCTGCAGGGACTTCTATAACCCATAAAAGGAAACAGAATCTGAATCCCTTGTTTTTACATTGTCTCCACACTCTGAGGGCTAGTCGTTTTTGGGCTCTTTTGTTTGTTTGTTTGTTTTTTGAGTCAGGGTCTGGTTCTGTCACCTAGGCTGAAAAGCAGTGGGGCGATCTCAGCTCACAGCAACCTCCGTCTCCCACCTCAACCTCCTGAGTAGCTGGGACCACAGGCATGTGCCACCACCCCTGGCTGATTTTTGTATTTTTTTGGTAGAGATGGGGTTTCACCATGTTGCCCAGGCTGGTCTCGAACTCCTGGACTTGAGTGATCCACCCGCCTCGGCCTCCCAAAGTGCTGGGATTACAGGCATGAGTCATTGTGGTTGGCAGGGCTAGTAGTCTTCATGAAACTTCATGTGGGAGTAGAATGTTTCTTGATCTGAGAAGATTTTCCCACAGATGCTGCATGAGCAGCCCTCATCCTCCTTGTGTGAACGCCGGACATGGCTGTCATGGGCAGCATGGGATGCAAAAGATTTACCACAGTACTTGCATTTGAAGGGCTTCTCCCCGGAGTGCTGCCTGATGTGTGTGCGGAGTATGCTGGAGGCAGTGAACCTCTGCAGAGAACAGAAACACAGAGTACAAGAAAAAGTCAACTTCCATGAGCTGGACAACCAATTAAACTAAGGCGTTAATTTCATTGTTGCTCATCCTTAGGGACAAGCCTTGGGTTTTAAGGCCATAGAGCACTCCTGGTCATCAGCAGTAGCCTTAATCAGAAAGGACTCCACTGACGGGTCCTTCTGGCTGGTTTTGAGAAGCACTGGATGTTAGAACAGTGGTTCTTCAGTGGATAGATTATCTGGAGGTCCAGTTTTTAAAAAAGCAGATTGCTGGCTGGGTGCAGTGGTTCATGCTTGTAATCCCAGAACTTTGGGAGGCCGAGGTGGGTGGATCACCTGAGGCCAGGAGTTCGAGACCAGCCTGGCCAACATGGCAAAACCCCATCTCTACTAAAAATACAAAAATTAGTCGAGCATAGTAGCATGCACTTGTAATCCCAGCTACTTGGGAGGCTGAGATGGGAGAATTTCTTGAACCCAGGAGGCGGAGGTTGCAGTGAGCCGTTATTGAGCCACTGTACTCCAGCATGGGTAACAGAGTGAGACTCTGTATATATATATAAAAAAGCAGATTGCCAGCCTGGGCAACATAGCAAGACCTCACCTCTACAAAAAGTAAAAAAATTAGCTGGGAGCGGTGGCTCACGCCTGTAATCCCAGCACTTTGGGAGGCCGAGGTGGGCTGATTACAAGGTCAGGAGATCGAGACCACGGTGAAACCCCATCTCTACTAAAAATACAGAAAATTAGCTGGGCGCGGTGGCGGGCGCCTGTAGTCCCAGCTACTCAGGAGGCTGAGGCAGGAGAATGGCATGAACCCAGGAGGTGGAGCTTGCAGTGAGCCGAGATTGCGCCACTGCACTCCAGCCTAGATGGGGGACAGAGCGAGACTCCGTCTCAAAAAAAAAAGTAAAAAAATTACCTAGGCATGGTGGCATGCACCTGTGGTCCCAGCCATTTGGAAAGCTGAGGTGGGAGGATAACTTGAGCCCAGAAGGTCGAGGCTACAGTGAGTTACGATGGCACCACCGCACTCCAGCCTGAGTAACAAAGCAAGACCCTCTTTTCAAAAAAAAAAAAAAAAAAAAAGACCGGGTGCGGTGGCTCAAGCCTGTAATTCCAGCACTTTGGGAGGCCGAGACGGGCGGATCACGAGGTCAGGAGATCGAGACCATCCCGGCTAACACGGTGAAACCCCGTCTCTACTAAAAAATACAAAAAACTAGCCGGGCGAGGTAGCGGGCGCCTGTAGTCCCAGTTACTCAGGAGGCTGAGGCAGGAGAATGGTGTAAACCCGGGAGGCGGAGCTTGCAATAAGCTGAGATCCGGTCACTGCACTCCAGCCTGGGCGACAGAGTGAGACTCCATCTCAAAAAAAAAAAAAAAAAAAAAAAAAAGGCCGGGCGCGGTGGCTCAAGCCTGTAATCCCAGCACTTTGGGAGGCCGAGATGGGCGGATCACGAGGTCAGGAGATCGAGACCATCCTGGCTGACACGGTGAAACCCCGTCTCTACTAAAAAATATGAAAAAACTAGCCGGGCGAGGTGGCGGGCGCCTGTAGTCCCAGCTACTCGGAAGGCTGAGGCAGAAGAATGGCGTGAACCCGGGAGGCGGAGCTTGCAGTGAGCTGAGATCCGGCCACTGCACTCCAGCCTGGGTGGCAGAGCGAGACTCGGTCTCAAAAAAAAAAAAAAAAAAAAAGCAGATTGCCAACCCTACCTAAGAGAGTGTGACCCAAAAAATCTGACATGAGACCCAGGAGCCTGCATTTAAACAAGCAATTCTGATGTGGGTCCTAGGATCATACTTCAAGACAAACCTCATTACAGAAGGAGAAGCTAATATCGACCAGAAGCTAATATCGGCCAGTGTCTTTGCATAAGTCAGTGCCTTACTGGTTTTCTTCTTCTTCTTCTCAATTTAAACTTTTTGAGATGGTTTGTAGGTTTTTTTTATTTGTTTGTCTGTTTGCTTTGAGACAGAATCTCACTCCATCACCCATGCTGGAGTGCAGTGGCTCGATCTCGGCTCACTGCAACCTCCACCTCCCAGGTTCAAGCGATTCTAGTGCCTCAGCCTCCCAAGTAGCTGGAATTACAGGTGCACCACCATGCCCAGCTAATTTTTGTATTTTTAGTAGAGATGGTGTTTTTCCATGTTGGCCAGGCTGGTTTCAAACTCCTGACCTCAGGGTGATCCATCCACCTTGGCCTCCCAGATTGCTGGGATTAAAGGTGTGAGCCACCGTGCTCGGCTCAGCGGTGTTTTTCTATGCCAATTATTTTCATTCTATTGACACACACTTTGGAGGTATTAGTTGCCCTAATCTGGTAGACTCAATGTTTTTATTCATTTTGAGAGGCTTAGAAGTAGCTGTAGGACAGCCTCTACTTCTTTTACAGCTTTATTGTAAAAAGTGTAAATGACTCAGTGACAGAAACATAATCTATACCAGTGCTTTGCAACAGGACTTTCTGCAATAATGAGAATATTCTGAATCCACGCTGTCCAGCTTGGGAATCACTAGCCACATGGAGCCACTGAGCACTTAAAATGTGGCTAATGCAACCTAGGAACTGAATTTTTCAACTTTACTTCGTCTTTACTAATTGAAATAGCCACATATGATTAACTGCTAACTGCACATTGGACAGCACAGAGCTATTTTGGTGTAATATGTCTAAAGCGTGGTCAACCTATTATTTCTATTATAGCAACGTCTAACCACATGACTCATCTGTTTTTACAACTCTGTATTCCGTGTAATAATATTCTGCAATGCTCCTATAGAAAATTACATCAGTAGCATCCTTCACAGATTAAAGTAGTAATAATATCAGTTAACATTCCAGTACTACTTTTATGTTGTGCCAGGCACTGTTACAAGAGTTTTATATATTTTACTGATGTTATCCAACAACTTTGTAAAGACTAATCTCCCCAGTTTATCAATGTGGAAACTAATAGGAGTTCATGGATTTGCTCAGGGTGGCACAGCTAGGTAAACACCAGAGGCAGGACTTGAAACTTGGCCAAGTTTGTGCTCTTAAGTACTACGAAATAGTGAGGTTTTTGTTTGTTTGTTTGTTTGTTTGTTTCAGATGGTGTTTCACTCTGTCACTAAGGCTGGAGTGCAGTAGCACGATCTTGGCTCACTGCAACCTCCACCTTCAGGTTCAAGTGATTCTCCTGCCTCAGCCTCCCAAGTAGCTGGGATTACAGGCATGTGCCACCATGCCCAGCTAATTTTTGTATTTTTAGTAGAGATGGGGTTTTGCCATGTTGGCCAGAATGGTCTCGAACTCCCTATCTCAAGCCACCTGCCCGCCTTGGCCTCCCAAAGTGCTAGGATTACAGACTTAAGCCACCACCGCCCTCCTTTTTTTTTGGAGAGAGAGTGTCTCACTCTATCACCCAGGCTGGAGTGTGCAGTGGTGCAATCTCGGCTCACTGCAACCTCCACTTCCTGGGCTCAAGCAATTCTCCAGCCTCAGCCTCCCAAGTAGCTGGGACTACAGGCATGAGCCACCAATGCACAGAAAATTTGATTATAGGCGTGAGCCACCACACCTGGCTAGTGCTTTTAAATACTATGTAATAGGTCATCAGGTCTCCATAAATTTGGAATGTATTTTACTACATGTACCCTAAATGCCAGCTTGGCAATAGGAGGTTGGTTATATTTGACCATCTTTAGCAAAGTCGAGCATATTTAGGGGTGGAAATGAGGACTGTGCTGATACTTGACTAACATTTACCAAGAACTCATTAAGCCAGGCTTTGTTTCAAGTTCTTTTTTTTTTTTTTTTTTGAGACGGAGTCTTGCTCTGTCGCCCAGGCTGGAGTGCAGTGGCCGGATCTCAGCTCACGGCAAGCTCCGCCTCCCGGGTTCACGCCATTCTCCTGCCTCAGCCTCCTGAGCAGCTGGGACTACAGGCGCCCGCCACCTCGCCCGGCTAGTTTTTTTTTTTTTTTTTTTTGTATTTTTTTAGTAGAGACGGGGTTTCACCGGATTAGCAAGGATGGTTTCGATCTCCTGACCTCGTGATCCGCCCGTCTCGGCCTCCCAAAGTGCTGGGATTACAGGCTTGAGCCACCGCGCCCGGCCTCAAGTTCTTATACATAGACACCCAAGCAGAGCTCAGGACACATCCCTTAGTAAGAGGTTCCATTTACCTTAGTACAATACACACACTGGTATGGTCTGTCTCCAGAGTGGACTCGCATGTGTTTGTTAAGGCTGGAAGACTGAGAGAAACATTTCCCACATGTAGAACACTGAAGTGAAAAAGAAAAATATAGTTGAAATCACACCTTCCTCTAACAAGTCCATTTCAATCTTGCATTTACCTGGGGTTAGAGAAGAACTCCTTTTCAAAGAAAAATTTTTTTTTTTTGAGACAGGATCACAATTTGTTACCCAGGCTGGATTGCAGTGGCACAATCATGGCTCGCTGCAGCCTGGAACTCCCAGGCTCAAGCAATCCTCCCACCTCAGCCTCCTGAGTAACTGGGACTACAGGTGCGCGCCACTAAGCCAGTTAACTTTTTTTTTTTGAGATGGAGTCTCCCTCTGTTATCCAGGCTGGAGTGCAGTGGCGCGATCTCGGCTCACTGCAACCTCCGCCTCTTGGGTTCAAGCAGCTCTCCTACCTCAGCCTCCTGAGTAGCTGGGACTACAGGCGTGTGCCACCACATCCGGCTAATTTTTTGTATTTTTAGTAGAGATGGGTTTTCACGGTGTTAGCCGGGATGGTCTCCATCTCTTGACCTCGTGATCCACCCGCCTCGGCCTCCCAAAGTGCTAGCTAGGATTACAGGCGTGAGCCACCGCGCCCGGCCCAGCTAACTTAAAACATTTTTTTTGCAGAGATGAAGTCTCACTATGTTGCCCAGCCTTGTCTTGAACTCTAACAGATCCTCCTGCCTTGGCCTCCCAAAGTGCTAGGATTATAGCTGTGAGCCACGGCACCCGACCTGAGAGAGCTCTTGCTTCAGATGTGGAATGTGGGAACTGAACAAGTTTGTGGTGTATGGCAGAGGCCTGAATTAGTCCTGCTCTCTCAACAGGTAGCTGCGTGACTACAGCACATCAGTTAAATTTGGAATCTTAGTTTTCCGATCTTGCTCATGGGCAAAATACCTGCTCTGCCTTCTTCACAGCGCTATGAGTAAACTACAAGCACTGTACAATTAACTCAACAATTATTTATGATTTACAGAGTACCTACTATGTGCTCCACACTGCTAGAAACCAAGAGCTAGAAGTCAAGGAGGGGTGGCAATGAACATGTAAGCCACCATGGCAAGGCACAGTAGCAGATGATCTGAGACATGTTGAACTTTTATGAAGAGGTTAATATTTTGTACACACGCTGTGAATAATTAATGTTGTTTCTCCAAAGTCTTGACCTTGGCAACTCCTCTCGAAACTGTCTCAGGAATTTCACACCAGGTGAAGTAAACTACTAGAGAGGTGCAAGCACCGGAGGGGTTGCCAGGGATAAAGCAGAAGGCCTTTGGTTTTGACATCACTTTTAAGGAAATTATGTTTACTAAAGAGAAAAAACTATTTTCCTCTGAGAAAGGTTTCCGAGCTTTCACATCCTCTTTCCAGGCATGCTTACGCGCAGAGGAGAGGGCAGATCTTTTTATTTATTTATTTATTTATTTATATTTTTGAGGCAGAGCCTCACTCTGTTGCCCAGGCTGGAGTGCCATAGCACGATCTCAGCCCACCGCAACCTCCGCCTCCTAGGTTTAAGCAATTCTGGCGTCTCAGCCTCTCGAGGGGCTGGGACCACAGGTGCGCACCACATGCCCATCTCTACAAAAAATACAAAAAATTAGCTGAGCATGGTGGCACGTACTTATAGCCTCAGCTCAGCTACTTGGGAGGCTGAGGTGGGGGGATTGTTTGAACCTAGGAGGTGGACGTTGCAGTGAACTGAGATCGTGCCATTGTACTCCAGCCTGGGCAACAGAGCGAGATTCTGTCTCAAAAAAAAAAAAAAATTGTTCTCCACTGTACTGTAAGAGCACCTCGTCTGTTGGAGAGTAAGCTATCATCTCACTATCACCAGCTTCCTCATCAGTCCTGTCATCTACTGACCTCCTGGTCGACAGTCCTCCAGTTTCAAAGAGAGCAAGCATTCTATACATCTTCTGTAATCTGGTTTTTGCTTGATAAGACAAATTTTTTTTTTTTTGAGACGGAGTCTCGCTCTTGCCACCCAGACTGGAGTGCAACGACAGTCTCCGCTCACTGCAACCTCTGCCTCTAGGGTTCAAGCAATTCTCCTGCCTCAGCCTCTAGAGTAGCTGGGGCTACAGGTGCTCACCACCACACCCGGCTAATGTTTTTATATTTTTAGTAGAGACGGGGTTTCACCATGTTGGCCAGGCTGGTCTCGAACTCCTGACCTCGGGCGATCTGCCCAACTTGGCCTCCCAAAGTGCTGAGATTACAGACGTGAGCCGCTGCGCCTGGCCAGTAAGCCATCATTTATATAATCAGTTTTGTGTTGATGAACATGCAGTCTCAAACTTTTCACTATCAGAATACTGGATAGTTTTCACTTTTGCCAGTCTAATAAGCGAGAAATACCTTCACCATCCTGATATTTTAAAATCCTTTTAGAATTCCACAAATACATGATAATTGTAAATGTATTCATACATTTTATAGTATAATAAATATATAGTATATATACACTATATATGCTATATATACAAATAATATAATAATTGAACATGACTTTTCCAGAAGCTTAGGAAGGAAGGAAGAAATAAGGACAATTTTATGATGATTACTCTCAATTTTCAAAACAGAAAAATAGGCTCAAGATCGTAGCTGCCTGAGGTAGTTCTGACAAGGCCAACAGTTAAGCAGGAATACATCTGTGTCCTGTGCCTGGCTGGGTGCCATGGCTCACACCTGTAATTCCAGCACTTTGGGAGGCTGAGGCAGGAGGATCACGAGATCAGGAGATGGAGACCATCCTGGTTAACATGGTGAAACCCCGTCTCCACTAAAAAAAAAATACAAAAAATTAGCCGGGCGTGGTGGCGGGCGCCTGTGGTCCCAGCTACTAGGGAGACTGAGGCAGGAGAATGGTGTGAACCCGGGAGGCGGAGCTTGCAGTGAGCCAAGATCACGCCACTGCACTCCAGCCTGGGCGACAGAGGAGACTCTGTCTCAAAAACAAAAGGAATACATCTGTGCCCAAGCCTCGTCCTCCTTTTAATTAAGCCTAAGGGTATATTTGTACTTTTTTGCACCAAGACTAGCAGAGCATCCAGGTATCTGGAATGGCTCCCTAATGTCATTACTGCTTTTCTGTCTTACAAAATCCTTGGCCTGCGGTAGAGGCCTTCCGCTCTTTGGAAGCACCATGCCTTCACTTCCTCCTCACCTATACCCGTCAACACACTTGCACAGATATGGAACAAGGTGCATTTCCCCAGGAGCACATGCCAGATTCTTTCTTGCCTGGAATGGCTCGACCCTTTTTCCCTGCCCAACTAACCCTGCCACCAGTATAAATCAGATACCCCATTTGTCCTCCTATACTTGGCTCAAGGTCACTTCTGTGCATCTTTCATAATCCACGTGTCCAGGTGGCCGTGGACACTCCTTCCTCCATGTTCCTCCCTCTGCTGGTACATGCATCCTAACACGTGTGTATCGCTGTGCCTATTCACGCATGCCTGTTGGGTAATACTATCCTCTCCCTTCAGAGAGGGTGTCCGTCAGGCACCACAGCCATGCAGCTAGCACCTACAAGGCAACTCCCCGTGTTCAGGAGCTTGGGAAGGGAGAGAGAACATGATGGAGGGCCATGTGTCCTCCTAATACTCACCTTATGAGGCCGGTGCTTCTCATGAACATGAAGAATGTGGATCCGAAGCCTGTCCCGCTTCTCAAAGGACCGTTTGCAAAGAGAACAGGGAAATTTCCTATCGCCCTTGTCCACACAGGGGGTGTACTTGAGGTGCTTATCTCTGTAATATTTGTAGGTAAATACCTTCCCACATCTTTCACATCTGTAGCCTTCTGCAGACTCTGTCAAACATAGCAAACACAATGTCTCTTCAGTTACTTTCCTCCCTAGTTCCTTCAAGAGGATATTTTATTTATTTGTTTGTTTGTTTGTTTGTTTATTTTTAGCCAATAGTTCTTTTGGCTACTTAAAGAGGAATTTTCTTTTTTTTTTTTGAGACAGACTCTTGCTCTGTTGCCCAGTCTGTAGTGCAGTGCACGATCTTGGCTCACTGAAACCTCTGCCTCCTAGGTTCAAGCGATTCTCCTGCCTCAGCCTCCCAAGTAGCTGGATCACAGGTGCCTGCCACCACGCCTGGCTAATTTCTGTATTTTTAGTAGAAACAGAGTTTCACTATGTTGGCAAGGCTGGTCTCAAACTCCTGACCTCAGGTGATCCTCCTCCCTTGGCCTCCCAGAGTGCTAGGATTACATGCGTGAGCCACTGTGCCTGGCCAAGATAATCTTTTTTTTTTTTTTTTTTTTCTTTTGAGGTGGAGTCTCGCTCTGTTGCCCAGGCTGGAGTGCAGTGGCCGGATCTCAGCTCACTGCAAGTTCCGCCTCCTGGGTTCATGCCATTCTCCTGCCTCAGCCTCCCGAGTAGCTGGGACTACAGGCGCCCACCACCTCGCCTGGCTAGTTTTTTGTATTTTTTTTTTTAGTAGAAACAGGGTTTCACCATGTTAGCCAGGATGGTCTCGATCTCCTGACCTCGTGATCCGCCCGTCTCGGCCTCCCAAAGTGCTGGGATTACAGGCTTGAGCCACCGTGCCTGGCCTATTTTTTTTTTTTGAGACAGTCTTGCTCTGTTGCCCAGGCTGGAGTGCAGTGGTGCGATCTTGGCTCACTGCAACCTCTACAAGTGATTCTCCTGCCTCAGCCTCCCGAGTAGCTGGGACTACAGGGGCGTGCCACCACACTCGGCTAATTTTTGTATTTTTAGTAGAGGTGGGATTTCACCATGTTGGCCAGGATGGTCTCCATCTCTTGACCTTGTGATCCACCCGCCTCGGCCTCCCAAAGGGCTGGGATTACAGGCGTGAGTCACCGCGTCCAGCCAGCAAGATAATTTTTAAAAACCTTTTTATTCCAGAAAAATGTAAACGTATACCAAAATGAATATAATGGTGTAATAAACCCTCAAGTGCCAAACACCAAGCTTTGACCAACTCATAACTAATTTTGCTTTCATTTATATCACCACTCCCCATAGTAGATTATTTTAATACTAATTCATCCTTTGACTCAAAAATATCTAACTGTAATCTTTAGAAGATGACTTTTTTTAAAAAGCATAATTGCGGCCGGGCACAGTGGTTCACACCTGTAATCCCAACACTTTGGGAGGCTGAGGTCAACGGTTCAAAACCAGCCTTTTTTGTATTTTAAAAAATACAAAATTAGCCAGGCGTGGTGGTGCATGCCTGTAATCCCAGCTACTTGGGAGACTGAGGCAGGAGAATCACTTGAACCTGGGAGGCATAGGTTGCAGTGAGCCGAGACTGTACCACTGCCCTCCAGCCTGGGTAACAAGAGCAAAACTCCATCTCAAAAAAAAAAAAAAAAAAAAAGAAGCATAATTGTGCCAGGTGCAGTGGCTCACGCCTGTAATCCCAACACTTTGGGAAGCTGAAGTGGGCAGATCGCTTGAGCTCAGGAGTTTGAGACCAGCCTGGGCAACATAGTAAGATCCCATCTTTATAAAAAAATAATAAAAATTATCTGGGCATGATAGCACACGCCTTTAGTCCCAGTTGCCAGGAGGCTGAGGCAGGAGGATTGCTTGAGCCTGGGGAAGTTAGTTGAGGCTGCAATGAGCAGTGATTGAGCCACTACACTCCAGCCTGGGCAACAGAGCAACATATTGTCTCAAAAAAAAAAAAAAAAAAAAAAAAAAAAGGGCATAAACATAATGTATCATTGCTACACTGTCATACCTAAACAATTAACTCTTATTCTTTTATAGAAACATATATGTACTTATATACACACATATATATTTGTTTAATTACTTTCTGGTCAGTCCATTCAAATTAGGATTCAAACAAAGTCTGCATGTTGTATATGGTTGCTATGTCTCTTAAACATCTTAACCTATAGGCTCTCTTTCCCTTTTGTTCCTTGAAATGTACTATTGAAGAGACCCTTCTTCCACTAGCTCCATTTAAGAGCAGTGCAACCCTGCAGCTCTTGAACACATTCCTGCCTAGCATTTGTTACAAGGTTAATACACTGAGGCCAACCTATTTCTCTTTGTGCCTTTAAGATTAGCCTGAGTTACAAGCTCAGGCAGTCACCAGGACACCCGCAGCTGACTTCCCAGGCTTCACAGTGCTGTTCCATTCTACGAAGTTCGAGGGACCTTCTTAGTTTATACTTCATTACTCAAAACTTGTGGCAGATTCCACAGCTAGAATCTTTGTGTATAGAGTAAGGGTGAAAGCATCTTGACTTCCCTAATGTACAGGGCTACTGTGATGACTAATTTAATTCTAATACTTATTGAGTCTTACCAATGTGAGTGATACTATCACTGAATGGCAGGTAAGACTGAGAGAGGTAAATCTGTTTTTATCAATGGAGGAGGGAGGAGGAGAGAAGTTAGAGAGGGTGTAGCTAGACTCTAGCAAAGCAGGTCCCACATCCAGGGGTGTCTATGTGTTGGGGGAAGGCGAGAGAACAGGGGCCACCTACAAAAGCATCCCTGCAGAGGACACTCTGGATTCCAGAGGATAAAGTGGCTTTGACTATGAATGCACCACTGAGACTTCATTGTTTGACCCCAGGGAGGAAGAGCAGCCAAGAGTGAGTCTATATGCAAGAGTCTGCAGATAGAAATCTTCTCAGAATCAGGACAGCAGGGAAGCTGTCCATCAGGGACTTTGTTAGTTGACAACTACATCCCAGGCATATTTAACAGGTGGCTAAGGAAATAAACTATTCATTAAGTAAATAACCAGGAAGGCAACTGCCAACCCCAAGCAGATCCATTGCCCTGCTCTGTCTATCACTTTCATTGAGGTGCTAATACTCTCAGAATCCCTGTGCTGGGACACTTTTTTGGCACAGAGGTAGAATTTTTATTGGTCAGAAATACCTGTCCTTCCTGCTTCCTGGGGTGGGAAGGGAAGAGAGAGTCAGCAATTTTACAAACATAAGCAATAAAGCACACCAAAATTTAGAATAGTTTCAGTACTGAGTTCGCTTAAGAACAACCACTTAAGCAGAAATGAAACCTAATTTCATCTTGTTCCCTATCTTTCCTAATTTTATCTTGTTCCCTATCCTCCCTACCCCTATGTCTTCACACTCCACACCCTAAAACACACACAGAAATTCCCTCTCCCTCACGAGAGGGGAATGCTTACATATTCAAATAACCCGCCCACATACAGTCTAGACCCTTCCCTCACCACTCAAGACCTTAAAGGGGAAGGCTGCCACCTATCACCAATCCTGGCCAAAAAGCCTTTGGGGAAAAAAACTCATTTGAGAATGCAATGGAATTTTGATTTTTCTTTCCTTTTTATCACATCCAAACCATTCATATTAATAGATTAACAAATTAGCATTCATTTATAATTATTCCCAACAAATTAAGTCGTTTACAAGTTTCCCTCAATTGTCCAAACTATATGTCCTCAAAACAATGCCGTAAGCATCAGGTATCACTTGGTTCAGAACTGTAACACAAGTATCTTCTCTACATGCTGGGTTTCCCCCACACTCAACCATCATAAGCCCTCATTCTGTTGCTTGCTCTGATTGCCTCTGATATCTGCATACTATTCCAGTTAATAGCATGCAGGTTGAGTATCCTTTTTCTGAAATGCTTGTGACCAGAAGTGTTTTGGATTTCAGGATTTTTTCGAACTTTGGAATATTTCATATACATAAGGAGGTATCTTGGGGATGGAACCAAAGTCTAAATATAAAGTCTATTTATGTTTTGTTTTATACATACTTTATACACATAGCCTGAAGGTAATTTTTTTTTTTTTTTTTTTTTTGAGATGGAGTCTTGCTTTGTCTGCATCCTCCGCCCCCCAGTTTCAAGCGATTATCCTGCCTCATGCTCCTGAGTAGCTGAGATTACAGGCATCCGCCAGCACACCCAGCTAAATTTTTTGTATTTTTAGTAGAGACAGGGTTTCACAATGTTGGTCATGCTGGTCTCAAACTCATGACCTCAGGTGATCTGCCTGCCTCGACTTCCCAAAGCGCTGGGATTACAGGCATGAACCACCGCGCCTGGCCCACCTGAAGGCAATTTTACACAATATTTTGCTTTATTTATTTCTTTCTTTATTTTGAGACGGAGTCTCGCTCTGTCCAGCCTGGGTGACAGAGTGAGACCCTATCTCAAAAAATAATAATGATTTCTCAAAAGAATGATGATAACCATCTTTTCAGTTATTAAGCAGGTACTTTTTTCAAATCCATTGCTCACTTTTCTTTCTTTTTTTTGAGATGGGGTCTCACTTTGTTGCCCAGGCTGGAGTGCAGTGGTGTGATCTCAGCTCACTGCAACCTCTGCCTCCTAGGTTCAAGTGATTCTCCTGTTTCAGCCTCCCGAGTAGCTGGGATTACAGGCATGCGGCACCACACCCAGCTAATTTTTTGTATTTTTAGTAGAGATGGGGTTTCACCATGTTGGCCAGACTGGTCCTGACCTCAGGTGACCCACTCACCTTGGCCTCCCAAAGTGTTGGGGTTACAGGCGTGAGCCACCATGCCCAGCCTGTTGACTTTTATTTCAAAAGGAGTTGGTACATTTCCGGAAGTGACCAACAGGTCTTGGTTTGGTGCTAAGTACGAGACAACTTAGAGCTCCATAAATCATAGAGAGTCCCAACCATTTTTGCCTCCATTCCTATCTTTACCTACATTCCCACATCCACACCACCCACCAAAACACTTCTGGTCCCAAGCATTTCAGAAAAAGGATACTCAACCTGTATGCAGATATCAGAGTTGATCAGAACAAGCAACAGAATGAGGGCTTATGATGGTTCAGTGGCGGGGAGAACCCAGCATGGAGATAAGATACCTGGGGGAGTAGGAAGATAGTTCACCAAAACAATTCTGACAGCCCCTCATCATTGGGACCATTATTTATCATTAGATAAATAATGACGGCTCTTTATTTATCCCCTGATTTCTGGTGGACACTTCCTTGCCTTCTGCTTCACTATTCCCTGAGTCTGATTGCCTTCCCCCTCTCCCTCTGCCTTACACGTGCCTTATTTCATCTCATTCCTAAGCAGCTTTTTCCAACTTAGTTCTAATGTCTTCCTCTCACTCAGTACGCACTGGGATCCAGAAGCAGGAGATACTAAGGTGTTTAGGGTTATTTCCTGCCCTGAAGCATCTCAGTCTAGCAGGAAAACAGGCATGCAGATGCAATTCACTCTTTTTTTTCTTTTTTTGAGACGGAATTTCGCTCTTCTTGCCCAGGTTGGAGTGCAATAGTCCAATCTCAGCTCACTGCAACCTCTGCCTCCCAGGTTCAAGCAATTCGCCTGCCTCAGCCTCCCTCCGTAACTGGGATTACAGGCGCCCACCACCATGCCTGGCTAATTTTTGTACTTTTAGTATAGACAGGGTTTCGCCATGTTGGCCAGACTAGTCTTGAACTCTCAACCTCAGGTGATTCACCTGCCTCGGCCTCCTAAAGTGCTGGGATTACAGGCATGCGCCACTACGCCTGGCCCATTTTTAAAAAAAAAAAACCTGTTTCTTACACATTTATTATATCATAATAATTTGCCTTCTCTCTCTCTCTCTCTCTCTCTTTTTTTTTTTTTTTGAGACAGAGTCTTGCTCTGTTGCCCAGGCTGGAGTGCAGTGGCATGATCTTGGCTCACCACAACCTCTGTCTCCTGGGTTCAAATGATTCTCCTGGCTCAGCCTCCCCAGCAGCTGGGACTACAGGTGCCTGCCACCATGCCTGGCTAGTTTTTGTATTTTTAGTAGAGAAGAGGTTTTTTGTTTTTTGTTTGAGACAGAGTCTTGCTCTGTTGCCCAGGCTGGAGTACACTGGTGCGATCTTGGCACACTGCAACCTCTGCCTTCCAGGTTCAAGTGATTCTCCTGCCTCAGCCTCCCAAGTAACTGGGACTATAGGTGCATGCCACCACGCCTGGTTAATTTTTTGTATTTTTAATAGGGACGGGTTTCATTCACCGTGTTAGCCAGGATGGTCTCGGATCTCCTGACCTTGTGATCTGCCCGCCTCAGCCTCCCAAAGTGCTGGGATTACAGGCGTGAGCCACTGTGCCCGGCCTGAGATGAGGTTTTACCATGTTGGCCAGGCTGGTCTTGAAGTCCTGACCTCAAGTGATCCGCCCACTTCGGCCTCCAAAAGTGCTGAGATTACAGGCGTGAGCCACCACATCCAGCCTGCCTTCTCTCTTATTTACAGCAATATACATTTATCTTGTATATAAATGTATATAGAAGATAATATACCTCCTACTAGATTAGTAGTTCCTAAACTTTAGTGTATCTAGAAATCACTTGGAGAGCTTATTTAACATGCAAATTCCAAAGTCTCACCCCTGGAGTGGGCTGGTGGTTCCCTAGCCCCTTGCTGCTGGAGTGTGGTTCAGGGACCAGGACCAGCAGCACACCCTGGAAGTTGATAAAAAAACCAAATCCTGGGCCACTACCCTGAATGGGAACCAGCATCATGAAGATCCCCGGGTATTCATTCCCACATTAAAGTTTGAGAGTGAGAGTCCAGCTCAATATTTCTCAAACTTGCCTGAGACCCATTGTAGGCAATGTATTTTATACTCGACACCCAGCATACACACATATGCCCATGTGAAATCGAAATTTCATAAAACAATCCTTACTCTTAAGTGATTCCCATCAATATTTTCTATTCCACTCTACACTTATTCTTTTTTTTTGTTTTTTAAATGTGGGTCTCAACCGCTAAATTGATTTCCCACCCCACTAAGACATGCAACTCTGCAACCCACCATTTGAAAAACACTGCTCTGGTGAATTGACTTCAGCTACATTAGCCTGGGCAGAGATGAATCAGAAACTGGCTCCCCCATGGTAGAAGTTACGTCCATTTAGTACATTTTCTTTTACTCTTGGGGTGGAAGGTCGGGAAGAACAACAAGTATCTTTATAAGTAGGAGTAGCTTCCGCAGCTGTGGGCAATTGAGGATGCTTTCCTTCACCTGGGTAATGCTCTCCTGGTTAGAGACACTCTCGGTTAGTCCTCTGCATTAGCCTTTAGGAGGCAGGAGCTGCGCATGGAGGGTTTGTGGAAAAGAGCCCAGTCCTTCTACTGGAATGCCCTCACTGGGCGAGGTAAGGGTGTGCACTCACCTTCAGAGGGCCCAGATGGCTGCTTCCCCTGCTCTGTGACCTGAAGGCTCACAGGAATGTCCAGAAATTTCTCATAGCAGTCTCCATACCACACAAGGAGCTCTTGGTTCTGATGGATCTCTTTGCAGCTCTCATAAAATATATGCCCTTGACACTGCACGGCAACTAGGTTCTGCTCCTTGGGGAAGCGGGCACAGTTGACATAGGACATCCAATTCCCCGTACCTCCTTTTCCATCTATAAAGTGGCTTAAATGACCATCTTCAAAGATCTAAATGAAATAAGACATGAAGTTTGTATTGTACTTCTTTTTTGGTCTAATCTACAAAATAATTTTTTAATACTTATAACCTAAATATCACACTTGAGTCCACCAAATAAACTTCTATCATTCCGATTTCTATGTAATTACAAGTGGTTTATAAATCTACTTATGCCAACGTAGATTTGTTAGTTTAAGGACATATCTCTAGGTAATGTCACATATTGGGTTATTTTTGTTGTTGTTGTTGTTTTTAGAGACAGAGTCTTACTCTGTCGCCCAGACTGGAGTGCAGTGGCTCAATCACAGCTCACAGTAGCCTCGAATTCCTGGGCTCAAAAGATCTCCCACCTTAGCCCCCTGAGTAGCTGGAACTAAAGGCATGCACCATCACACCTGGCAAATTTTTAAAAAATTTTTTGTAGGGACAGGGCCTCACTGTTTCCCAGGCTGGCCTCAAACTCCTGGGTTCAAGTGATCCTCCCACCTTGGCCTCCTAAAGTGCTGGAATTATAGGTGTAAGCCACCGAGCCTACCTAATGTAACATATTCTAAAAGATTCTTACTTTTATCACTTTTTCGATTCCCAAATTCCTATAGTAAGCATGTTAATTTCATAAACAGAGGTAAGTGAAACAAAAACGTCATATTTAATTCTACCACTTAAACACAACTGAATAGTTTTATATTTTACTCCCACTTAGTTTTCACACATATTAATGGAGCTATGAATTATTTCTTTCAAGGCCAAGTTTGGTGGCTCATGCCTGTAACCCCAGCACTTTGGGAGGCCAAAGCAGGCGGATCATGAGGTCAGGAGTTTGAGACCAGCCTGGCCAACATGGTGAAACGCCGTCTCTACTAAAAATACAAAAATTAGCTGGGCATAGTGGCGCATGCCTGTAATCCCAGCTACTCGGGAGGCTGAGGCAGGAGAATCGCTTGAATCCAGGAGGTAGAGGTCGCAGTGAGCTGAGATCACACCACTGCATTCCAGCCTGGGTAACAGACAAAGACTCCGTCTCAAGAAGAAGAAGAAAAAAAAACACGAAAAATTATTTCTTTCTCTGCTGCTGGTAATTTCACTGTCTCCAACATTTTGTTATTATGAACAACCCTGGGATTAACATATTCCACATAGTCTCAATTTCAGATTATTTTCCTGTATTATATTCCTAGAGGTAGAAATTCAGGGTCAAGGGACTTTGAAAATTTTAAGGTATCTGATACATTCTGCCAAATGGTTTTCTCCTGCAGATAATAAAATGCAGTCCACTAGCATATCCCTAATATATCATCACTAGATCTTGAAGAGTATCTGTTGTTTTTTTTAAATCCTTGACTAATTTTATAGGTGAATAATATTGAATTTTAAAACTTGTTTTTATTCTCTTTAGCATACTTTCAGCACTCTATAATATCTAAAGCATTTGGTTTTGTCTATATATAAAATACAACGCATTGATTCTTTAAATGTATATTCCATAGTTAATCTTCCAGACTAAAATGACGTAAGGCACCCACAAAACACAGAATTCATGCAGAGGAGCTATCCTCATGGAGCAAACGCTGGCCATTCCTTCCTTTTACAGGCAACACAAACCACAGATATCTGCCCTGGATGTCCTCTCTCTCTGACCAGGACTCTCCCAGAAGGGCAAAGGCCAAGATTTCCCCCCACTAGTCTCCCGCACCATTTTCAGCAGCAGACCCACCAGAAACAGATTTACCTCCCACATCACAGAATTGTCTCCATAGGTCTTCACTTCACTGGCGTTGACCACTTTACCTTGAAAGGGCCCAAACCTGACTCCTTTGGCAATAAAACTACTGCAGAACACACCAAAATGTGGGACTTCACCAAACACGGTCTGCATGAGGCATAGACCTAGGGGAAAGCAGAGGCAGGAAAAGAGAATGAGGAGAGTTGACTCGGCATTAGTTCAGGGAAAGAAATCCATGCAAGGAGTCCTGCCTACCTTCTGGAAGTTGAAGGGAGTCTTTATCCAGAGTTTGAGGAAGAGAATCAGACCCTAGCGAAAGGCAGGTTAAAACAAAAACAATTTTTCATTAAAAATGTATTATAAAGTGCTTTTATAAGGTGTTTCCCTCCTTAACTCCCTAGAAGTAACCATCATCCCAGTTTGATGTTTATTTGTTGTTTCTATTTTTCCCTGCTCATTTTACATGGTCTGTTCATACACGATTTCGCTGTATACAATTCCATATACAATTTCTCATTTGAGACTCAGAACAGCCTCATGGAAGGTTATGTAATTAACCGCATTAGGCAAATTCAGAGAATTTAAGGATCATAGGTAATGCTTGATTAGTCAAGGAAGACTGGTTGGAAGTCCAAAGGTTGGAAGTCAAGGTCAGGGTAGCTAGCTGAGCTAGGACCCTTAGGTGTGAACTGCTGAAGGCTGTCATTGCATGTTAGCATAGAATCTGAACCTACCTGGGAGTTCACTGCAGGAACCATTTCTCTCTTGGTCCTTAGCTCTCACTAAAACCAACCTTGGTCATGCAGTTAAGCAAGCAGGGCCTCAGAAGTGAGCCTAGACGGCCCTGGCTCTCATGGAAATACCTCCCCCTTTCCGCCCTCTACAGCCTCAGCTCCACCTGGAAGCGCCTCTTCCCCATCCTGCCTGCATTCCCATCCAATTCGACTCCCAAATGGTGTGAACTCCCTTTACCAGAGCTGTCTGTGGGGACCAGGAGGCCTGAAATCGCGTGGTGCAGGCTGGCTGGGTGATCCAGGCTGGGAGTGACCCCGTACAGAACGAAGTGCAGATCCTGCTCCGTGAACTGGAACCGAGCAGGGGACTTCCTTTCTTGGTTGGAGTGTTTGGGACCATTCTCTGACTGCTTGCTGGGTGAGCAAGGTAATAAATGGGAGGTCCTAAGCCCCTCAGGTAACAGAGAAGTATCCACAGGGGGCGGTGGAATTAAAGTGTCAGGTCCATAACACGGGCCACTCTCGCTGTCGCCACCAACGATTTGGTGGCCCAGATCTTCACTGCTGGCAGCCGTGTACTCGTGGCTGCTGCTCAGGAAGGGCGGCACTTCCCTGGGGACGTGGGGAATTGGGTACCACGGTGGCAGCTTGCTGTACCAGGGTAGATCGTAAAGAGACTCCCTCTGTAGGCCCAGACCCGGGCTCAGCAAGGGAGGAGCCATCCGGAAGGCGAAGGGGGGCATGGCGGGGACAGCAGACGCGGCGGCCTCCAGCTGCCGGAAAGGTTGGAAGTCTTCCTCCACGGTGGCCAGGCTATTTCTGTAGTGTCCATAGGCCGGGAAAGGCGTGTAGTACGTGGCCAGGTTCTGCGGGCTGCTCTCCGGTGGGTAGCAGACCTTGTCCTGAGTCGCGGTCTCACCTGGCCGGGGTAGAGCCATCCCGGGCCCGCACACTCGGCGGCTCTGCGGAAAAGCGGGTGCCGCTGAGGACACCGCGGGGGAGCTGCCCGGGGTCCGACCCGCGCCTCCCCGCCAGCCTCCTCCACCCGAGCCAGCCCCAGATCCAAGGGAACAGTATAAACGCCCCCAGTGCGATCCCGCCAGCCCTCTCCCACAATTAAGACAAAACGAAAAACAGCAATAGAAGCAAACACAAAAAAGCCCCAAACGGAAATCTGCCGGGATCTCGTCCGACTCTAAATTCCGGGTTAGTGTTGCCTTCGCCCTCCCTCTCCAAGCACCCCTTCCTCAAGCCCGGTAGCTTTCCCACACTCGCTCTCCGCTTTCCGCCCCCAACCCGGTTCCTGCAAAACCCGTTGAAGTTCCCTCTTCTTCCTTCTCCTCGGTCCTACAAAACTCTTTGGTAGGGTCTGAGGGAGCCGCGGGGCCCTCCCAAACTCGGGGCTGGGCCGGGAGCCGAGCGCAGGCGGTCGGAGGGCACTGGAACAAGCGACAGCTCCAGGCGCTCCTGGGCCCTCAGCTGGGAGGGAAGAGCCGAGGACCCTGGGTCGCACCGCGCAGATGGAGACGCGCTCCCTGAGCCCCCGGGCAGATCCAGGGACACCGCGACCTGCTCCGGCCCAGCGGTCTGACCCCGCGGGTCCTGGCGGTCCTGATGCCCGCAGGGGAGGGGCGCGCCACTTTTGGCTGCCCTAGGATGCACCGCCTGAACCCCTTTTTCCCTTGTGGGCAGCGTCTGCCACATTCCCCGGGTCCCTAGGAAACTCCAGTCATTCCACCAGGACTACTGGGGCCTGGGGTCGTCCCTCGGGAGCCGCGTGGACTAGCCCTAGCCAGGTGGAAGCGGAGAGCCCCGGCGACTGCCAGTCCTCCAGTCCCCGCGCCGCCGGGAAAGGATGGCGTTTTAATAGACAGGCAGCAAGTTCACCGAGGCCGAAGAATGAAGCCCCTTTAGGGCCGGTGGGTCTTGAGATCAATGAGCCCAATAAGAAAACCAAGCAGGGTCATGACTCAGAAATTAAAGAACACGGGGTCAGGAGAAGAGGGCAGCCACGACACAGGCAGCTGCGCGTCTCCTCCCGATCCTCCAAAGGCGCCCCTCTCCTGGCCTCCTCCGACTTCGGGGATCTGCAACTTGGTATTCAAAGCCCCCGAGAGGACAGAACGACCAGCCAAAACGAACTGCGCCAGCGAGTGCTGCGGCCCTCCCCAGCGGCCCTGGAAGACCACCGCTCAGGGCCCCGGGCACGCCCTGCCCCGCGCCTACCTGCGACACCACCTCCGAGAGCGCCACCGCCGAGCAGGCGCCTCCAGGGCGCTGCGGGGCCACTCGGGCTCGGTAGACTTCGGGCGGGCCCTGAGGGCTGAGCCAGGATTAAGAGGGCGGGCGGGGCCGCGGGGCATCAAGAGGGCGAGGGTAGGGAAGTGACCCGGCCCACGCAGATCCCCGCGTCGTCTTCTCCCCGCCCACTACTGCCATTGGCCGACTCTCGACTCGCCCTCTGTCCCCTGGGGTCGCGCACTTAACTCATCAGTTCTCCAAACCCTCCCCGGGACCCTAGTGGAGAGCACTCTCCGCTGGCCTTCTAGGGCAGGCACTATTGCCGCTCCAGGCGTGCGGAGTCGGGGAGCAAAAAGCCGCTACCCAGGGCCCCCATATAAGGTCCCCCGCGCGCGCACACACCCTGAACCGGAGCCCAGAAGGCCTGACTGGCCTCCCCGGGTCGAGCCCCTTACTCTCCGCTCCCAGTTCGGAAGAGCACAGCCAGCCCGAAGGCGGCGTGTGACCTGCTGGTGCACCTGGTGGGCGTCTGTTCCCGACACCTGGGGATGAGGCGGGCGCGCCTCGAGCGCTGGGAAGCGGCGCCTCGCGAGTCCCCGGCAGTGACACGTGGGGGCGTTGGGCCCGGCACCCCCAACGCTTTCGAGGTTTCGGGTGGTCGTTTTGCTCTCTCGGGGGCTTTTATTCCTTAAGTGGCTTTAAACGACCGAGGATGGGCCTCCTGCGCCGTCGCAGCTGTCACTTCCTTCGGGGAAGGCTCGCGACCTTGGACGCGCAGGCTCTGAAAACCAAAGTCCAGACCCATACCGAGCGCCCAAAGACCGCATTTGAATTCCCCTCGCCGGCCATTGAGGGAGAGAAAGGAGCGCTTAGTTCCATTCACATTCACAGAAGGAAGCGCCGAGGGTGGGGGAAACGCAGTCTTGCCGGGTGAGCCGGGCCAGGTTCCTCGCCTCCCCCCGGCCGCTGCTTCCTCTTAGCTGAATGGGGAGCGACCCGCCCCGGGCGCGGCCCTGGGGGCTGAAGACTGAGGTGCAGCCTCACCCCCGGCCTGGCAGCGGCTTGGAGGAGAGAGGGAAAGGAGGAACGTCCACCCAGCTAAGAGACGCCGCCAGAGTCCCTAAAGCTGGCGGGGAAGGGAGGCCGGGGTCCCGGATCTTCAGAGCGCCCGCCACCGGGCTTCAGGGCTTCTCGGGGCGGGGAACCTGACCCTGTAGCCTTCGCTAGGGCGCGGCGGGGCTCCAAGAACGGAGGAAGGAGCCGGACTCGCGCCTTCGAGGGCGCGGGCGGCGTGCACTCAGCCTTGTCTCCCCGCGCGCCCCGCCGCCCGCTCGGCCCCTTCTCTGCACCGGGTCGCCCTGGTCCCCGCGCCCGCCCGCCCCGACGCCTTCGCGTGGTTCTACGCTGCCCGCGGCCAGCCCCGTTTCGCTTCGCAAGGAGCGTGTTGTTTTCTCAATCGAAATGGGATCAAGATCCCAGGGTTTCCTCGTCTCCTTGTTTTGAGGTGATAGGATCTTGGCCGATAGATCGAAAACGTGCAAAGTACCCGTCGCATCTTGTCCGAAGTGCCTCTGTGGAAGGATTGTTTACTTGGAAAAGTCGAATAAATTCTGTTGCCGTTTTCCTTCCGGAGGCGTCTTCACCCCAGAGCTCCTAGACCCACTGGCATTAGCTATACTTCCTCCTGGGCTTCACAGGTAGGATTTCAAGAATGATGTGGGGGCACTTGGGTGGTCTGTGGGTGGCAGGTCCTCAAGAGGCTGTTTTTTCGTGCACGGAAGTGTCGTAGCTTTATTTTAGCAGAAGCAACATCAAACCTTATCTTGGAGGTTTGTTTTGCAAAGAATCCAGAGTTTACTATATTTGACACTATTTTTAAATAAGACTGGCTTGTTTTAAGGAGTTGGGAGAAATCGATAAAAGAAAAGTCGAAATTCTTGCTTTCCATTTCTACTGTAGGAGATAATCCTGATCAACAGTTTGGTTTGCTCCCTACCCCCATTACTTAAAAACAAACAAACAAAAACCACTATACGTTTAAATTGTGTAGGATTACGTACGATTTTGTAAAAATAAAAATGGAATTATACTTCACCCGTTTCTGCAACGGCCTAGCTCCTACTAGTCATCATTCCCTATCAGTAAAGTGGAATTAACCTTATTTTATTCTTATTATTTTGAGACAGGGTCTCACTTTGTCACCCAGGCTGCAGTACAGTGGTTACGATCTTGGCTCTTTGCTGACTCTGCCTCCTGGGCTCAAGTAGTCCTCCTGTCTCACCACCCGGCTCCCTCCCCTCAACTAGCTGGGACTACAGGCATGCGCCACGAAGCCCGGCTAATTTTTGTATTTTTTTGTGGAGACAGGTTTCACCATGTTGCCCAGGCTGATCTCAAACTACTGGACTCAAGGGATCCACCCACCTTGGCCTCCCAAAGTGCTGGGATTGCAGACCTGAGCCACTGCACCGGCAAATTTATTCTTTATAATGGTTGCATGGTACAGAATTTCCATTTTATAGATGTGCCCATAGTTTATCAGCCTCCTCTTGAAAGGTATTTAAGTTGTTGCCAGTTTTTCAATACTTCCAGCAACTTACAGAAACACTGATATACAGATACATAGCTGTGCTACTGTGCCTTGTAGAAGAAATGTCCAAGGGTGAACTTGCTGGATCAACAGGTATAAACACTGATCATTTAAACAAGTACTTCAAGGCTGGGCACAGTGGCTCATGCCTGTAATCCCAACACTTTGGGAGGTTGAAGTGGGTGGATTACTTGAGGTCAGGAGTTCAAGACCAGCCTGGCCAACATGGTGAAACTCTGTCTCTACTAAAAACACAAACATTAGCCAAGCATGGTGGCACATGCCTGTAATCCCAGCTGCTCGGGGGGGGGCTGAAGCAGGAGAATAGCTTGAACCCAGGAGGCAGAGTTGCAGTGAGTCAAGATCATGACACTGCACTCCAGCCTAGGTGACAGAGTGAGATTCTGTCTCAAAAAATACAAAATAAACACATACTTCAAACCATACCAATTTATACTTCCTCCAGCAGTGAGGGCAAGTGCCTGTTTCTCCATGCCTCATCTAACACTGAATATTGCCAATTCTTTTTTTTTTTTTTTGAGACAGAGTCTCGCTCTGTCGCCCAGGCTGGAGTGCACCTCAACTGCCCCAGCTCAAGAGATCCTCTCATCTCAGCCTGTCTAATTTTTGTACTTTTTGTTGAGATGGGGATTTCACCATGTTGCCCAGGCTGATCTCAAACTCCTAGGTTCAAGGGATCCACTTGCCTCAGCCTCCCAAAGTGCTGGGATTACAGCCACCATGCCTGGCCCTAAAAATTTTTATTTTCTTTCATAGAGACAGAGCCTCACTCTGTCACCTAGGCTGGAATGCAGCAGTATGATTGTGGCTCACTACTGCCTCCAGCTCCTGAGTTCAAGCAATCCTTCTGTGTCAGCCTCCCCAGGAGCTAGGACTACAGGTAGGTGCCACCACACCCGCCTAACCTTTTAATTTTTGGTAGAGGCAGGGGTCTTGCTATATTGCCCAGTCTAGTCTGGAACTCCTTGTGTAAAGTCATCCTCCCACCTCAGCCTCCCAAAGTACTGGGATTACAGGTGTGAGCTACTGCACCTTGGGAGTATTGCCAATTCTTTAATGCTGCCTGTCTTTCACATAAGAAGTAAAACCGTATTCAAATTGCCTTTTAGTCATTTACATAACAGAGTTTCTTTTGAATGCCTGCCTATTGATGGGCCAGTCAGCAAGCCAAGTACAGGAAATACAACTGTGAATAAAACAGTCTTGATTCCCTTAACAGCCTAATGAAGAAGGTCTGTATGTGTGTGAATACTTGATGAATGAGTCACTATGAACTGTAATAAGGAGGGAAGAAAGTGCAGTACAAGTAACAAGCCTCAATGTAGGCTGGGAGTACAAGAGAGTTCTCCTAACCTATCAAATTGGAAAGATGTGTAGAAATGAACTTGGTGAAGGGGATGAGGACAAGTGGCACTCCAGGGCCACAGAACCCTTGGTGCCAAGGCCCTAAGCCTGGAGGAAGCTCACTGATTCACAGAACTGGTGTGGAGGAGATAGCTTGAAGTTGGAATGTCGGCAGACACCAGGTCTTGCAGAGAACACTTGCTAAAATGTAAGTACCCTTACAGCTTTACTTGCAAGTATTCACCAAGGAGTAGTAAGAAGTCACTGCAGACATCAGCATACTTCATCACTAAAGAACTTCAGCATGCATATCATTCAATAAAATTCAGCATTTGTTTATGGTTCTTTTTTTGAAAGGTAAAATTTACAAATGATGAAATGCATGTATCTTGACTGGACCGTAAGTTTTGACAGTTGATGGCTGGGTGCAGTGGCTCATACCTGTAATCCCAGCACTTTGAGATTCTGATGTAGGGAGGTCCCTTGAGTCCAGGAGTTGGAGACCAGCTTGGGCAACATGATGAAACTCTGTCTCTACAAAAAAAATACAAAAATTAGCCGGGCATGGTGGTGCATGCCTGTAGTCCCAGCTACTCAGGAAGCTGAGGTGGGAGGATGGCTTCAGCCCAGGAGGTGGAGGTAACAGTGAGCCAAGATGGCACCACTGCACTGTAGCCTGGGTGACAGAGTGAGGCCCTGTCTCAAAAAAAAAAAAAAAAAAAAATTATTGACTGGGTGCAGTGGCTCACACCTGTAATTCCAACACTTTGGGAGGCCAAGGCAGGTGGATCACTTGGGGTCAGGAGTTCAAGACCAGCCTGGGCAACATGGCAAAACTCTGCCTCTACAAAAAATAGAAAAATTAGCCATGTATAGTGGCATGCCTGTGGGAGGCTGAGGTGGGAGGTTCACTTGAACTGGAAAGGTGGAGGTTGCAGTGAGCTGTGATCGTGCCAGTGCACTCCAGCCTGAGCTACAGAGCGAGACCCTGCCTCAAAAAAAAAAAAAAAGAAAAGAAAAGAAAAAAAAGAAGAAAGAAAAAACATTTCAACAGTTGTATAAACAAATGTAGCCTCAATCTCGATCACAATATAGAATTTAACACCCCAGAAATCCTTCAAGCCACTTCCCAGGTAATCCCTGTTCCCATCCCCTCCCCCAGTAACTGTTCCATTTTTTTCTTCTTCCAGACGTGCGGTTTTGCCTGTTCTGACTTCATGTAAATGGAATTTTATAGCACATACTCTTTACTGTATATTTCAAGAGCCTTAGCTCTTTGATAGGGGAGAAGCTTTGAGGTACCCCGAAAAAAACAAACAGCAACCACATTTATGTCCCACCACAGGTGTAATTATTGGAAGCCCATTTAGAGGGGTTCAAATGGGCCTTGAAGTTTGGTTCCTGCCCATGCCCACCTTAACAGCTTGCTTTTGCCAAGAGTATATACTGACAGCCAGTGAGGTGTGCCTGCTAGGGACAGTGTTGTTTGCAATGGCAGCCAGTGTGTCCCTGTGGTGGGGGGTGGTCCCAACTGGGACCTCAGCAAGGCCCTCTCCACTGGAGAAACTCTGGTGCTTCCAAGAAACCATCCTGGGAACACCAGAGAGTATCTTCATGTATTTACCTCCAAATATGCCTCTGTACTTTTTCTGTGATATGGGGGCCCAATTTTAGCCTCCTGTAATGGCTGCCTTAAACCCCTCCAAGGTCATGGATTTTTTTCTTACCTCATTGGGCCAGTATTTTTGTAAGGGCACCCTGTTTAGGGCATTTCTCCTAGCATCTAGATCATTCTAGACCTAGATACTACCTATTCCTTGGGTAGCAGTAAGGTATTTTGAAGTTCCACCTTGATAGGGATCCCCACTGAAGTTAGACAGCCTCATTGTTTCCAGAGCACCCGGACTTTATAAACAACCCCAAGACTAATCTGTCTGAGCATGCTGACTCTCTTCTCTCCAGCTGGCTAGCAGGCTCCAGTGACAGCAATCGCTTCTGCCATCTGGGCCATAAGGATCCATATTCTAGGGGTGATTTGAGATCTGTTACGGCAAAGTCAGACTGATCATTTCCTGCCTCTGTCTGCAGGTCTGACGCATCAACAATCCGGGGCAATGATGGACTCTCCAAAGGTGTTTCCATTATATCGGCATGGGGCTTGGACAAATGCCAGTTTGGCATTTTCTCTTTTGAGATGGAAGGAGCATGGCGGAGTTCAAATAACTACAGTGATTGACAGACATATGTGTAGGAGAAAAGAACAATATTTCTTTTTTCTGTCACCCAGGCTGGAGTGCAGTGGCGCAATCTCGGCTCACTACAACTTACGACTCCCAGGTTCAGGTGATTCTCCTGCCTCAGCCCAGGACTGAGCTGGGACTACAGATGCCCACCACCAAGCCTGGCTAATTTTTGTATTTTCAGTAGAGACAAGGTTTTGCCATGTTGGCCAGGATGGTCTCGAGCTCCTGACCTCAAGTGATCCATCCAATCCCAGCACCTCCCAAAGTGCTGAGATTACAGGTGTGAGCCACCGTACCCGGGCATTATTGCATTATTTTTTCTTCTTCTTTCTTCTTCTTCTTCTTTTCTTTTCTTCTTCTTCTTCTTATTTCCCTTTCTTTCTCTTTCTTTCTTTCTTCTTTCTTTCTTTCTTTCTTTCTTTCTTTCTTTCTTTCTTTCTTTCTTTCTCTCTCTCTCTCTCTCTCTCTCGCTCTCTCCTTCCTTTCCTTTCCTTTCCTTTCTTTTCCTTTCCTGCCTCCCTCCCTCCCTCTCTCTCTCTTTCTTTCTTTTGTTTTTTCTTTCCTTCTTTCTTTCCTTCTTTCCTTTCAATGCAGTCAAGTTTCCTGTATTTGGGGAAATCTCAAGAGTCAGCACATCTGGAGTGCAATCGATAAGCCTCATCCTGGGAAAACCACCTTCATGATCATGGAATCTTCCTTGGTCAGGTAAGCATATTGTAACAGTGTTTCATAGGATGCAAGATGGCTCAGCTAGAAATGTTGCCCATTTCATTAAGTAGCAGTGATTATACAGCTTGGGAGACCATCGGGTTCATGAGATCCTAAAACTAAGTAAGCAGAAGCCTCCCCGAGTTGACAATGACTGCCATTGCCTTGAGACAAAGTGGATAGGCCTTTGCCACTGGAGTAGGGAGCAAGGACATTACAGTTAACTATGGGTGGTTTTGGTTTTGGTTTTGTTTTGTTGGTTTCTGGGGCTTTTTTTGAGATGGATTCTCGCTCTGTCACCCAGGCTGGCTGGAGTACAGTGGCGTGATCTCAGCTCACTGCAGCCTCTGCCTCCCGGGTTCCAGTGAGTCTCATGCCTCAGTCTCCCAAGTAGCTAGGACTACAGGTGTGTGCCACCACGCGCTGCTAATTGTATTTTTAGTAGAGACGGGATTTCACCATGTTGGCCAGGCTGCAACCCATGGGTGGTTTTCATGTCCTTGAGATAAAACCTCAAGGACCTGAGCAGATCATCTACAAACCTGGAGAAAGGTTAATGGTAAGTTACAGCAGTCAAGGATGGGGGTTGTTGAAGAGCTAGCTCTAGTGTGTAAAATGCCTTTTCATGCTGTGTTCCCAGGAGAGGCAAATCTGAAACCAAGAATTTAGTCAGGTCCTAAAGAAGAAGTAATTGCAGAGAAGTTGGGAGCTCCCAGTCCACAATTCCTCATGAGACCTAGCAATTAGTTTTCGGTGGTGAGTTTAGGGCAGTTCTGAGTGCAAGTTCAGTCAATCAGAGGGAAGTGACTTGCCTGAGACAAATCATGCTCTAGATAATGAACCTTTTTTCTGAAAAAACTTCAATTTTTTTGAACACCTGTGCCCTTTTGTGCAAAAATAGAAGGTGGAAAGAATTCATTTTTAGTGCTTTTCTAATCTTTAGAGATTAGCAAAAGCTCATCCTATAGAGGAACTTTAAGGTCCTTGAGATCCTGATTAAGAGCTTATTTCACTTTATTTATTTATTTATTTATTTTTATTTATTTATTTATTGGGACAGTGTTTCACTCTGTTATCCAGGCTGGAGGACAGTGGTGCGATCTCGGCTCACTGCAGCCTTGACTTCCAGTTTCAAGCAATCCTCCCATCTCAGCCACCCGAGTAGCTGGGACTATAGGTGTGTGTCACCATGCCCAGCTAATTTTTTGTATTTTTTGTAGAAACGAGGTTTCACCATGTTGCCCAGGCTGGTCTCAAACTCCTGGCCTCAAGAGATTTGTACACCTCAGCCTCCTCAAAATGCTGGGATTACAGGCGTGAGCCATCACATGTGGCCTAAGAACTTATAAAAAGTAAGGAACCACAGTGAATCTCTGAGGCGTAACAGTCCATGTGTACTGTGGGTTCTCCTAAGGACAGGGGAACAGGCATTGAGTTAAGAGAACAGGTTCACTGGGCACTGGTGGCTCATGCCTGTAATCCCAGCACTTTGGGAGGCTGAGGTGGGTGGATCACGAGGTTAAGAGATCAAGACCATCCTGGCCAACATTGTGAAACCCTGTCTCTATTAAAAATACAAAAAAAAAAAAATTAGCTGGGCGTGGTGGTGCACACCTGTAGTCCCAGCTACTCAGGAGGCTGAGGCAGAAGAATCGCTTGAACCCGGGAGGCAGAGGTTGCAGTGAGCCGGGATCGCACCACTGCACTCCATCCTGGGCGACAGTGCGAGACTCTGTCTCAAAAAAAAAAAAAAAAAAAAAAAAGAACAGGTTCTAAAGAAGGCAGAACACAGATGCACAACTGTAAAATAAATGGCCTTGGGTGGGATTGGGGGAAAGAACAAAGTCCAGTATTTGGACTTGGCACTGCTGGAATGTGGGGTATAATTAAATTAATGATATCCCTAAGATCATGAATAAATCTGTACACTTATGCGTTGAGTTACCTAATACTCAGGATAGGAGCTTGAGAAGGTTTTGTGCAAGGAATAATGAGTCTTTTGCCTATTAGTCCTTCTGCTATGGGCCTTAATTGTTTTCTTCTGGCTTCACGGGAATTGTACAAGGCTGGGCGAAGGTTGGGACCTGGTAAGTCTGAACCTTGACGTGCTCAGCCCCAGTAATCCTAAAATGGTGATACGTTTTTGGCTCATTACGACTTGGTACCATACAAAGATCTTCAAATTGTGTCTGGTTTATGTATTTGTATCCAAATTTGCTATGATTTGATTATGAATAGAGATACCGTCATGAATTTCAAGGAAGAGCTCCCTTCTAGGAAAATTTAATCTGGTGATTCCATTTTCATAATAAAGACTCCTCATTAAGTTTTTGCTGGTGTGATGTCTCAAGGGAAGGGTGTTTTTAGTAAAAAGACCAAGAATAACAGTGGCCAGGATATAGGGAGTGGCCAGGCAGATGGAGACATTCACCTCTTGGTTGTTGCTGACTCCAAGGACGAGAAATGAACTTAGTGACAGGGTGGTTGTTGAAAATGTTGGACCCCTAACCCTGAGTGTGGGCCAGAAGAGTTAATGATAATGTTTCTTGCAAGTTTTAAGGGAAGAATCAGAAGTGGGTGCCTCTCCCTTGGAACTGTCTCATTATCTGTCAGATTCCTTTTTGCCCAAAGTGAGACAGTTGGTTTTCCAGCATCTCTTTGGTTCAGAGTAGCAGCAAGTATTCTTATCATTGGGCATTTTGTTGGGGGGGATTGTGGAGGTTATGAGGTCATCCAGTTGTTTAATTTGAAAAACCATTAACTTATTTAGGATCTTATTATGCTTTTGTTCTAAGACTTTCTCAGAAGGTTTGGACACATGCTATCGGTCTGCTAGTGGAGTTATTTCTTATTCTAGCCTTTAAGTCCCAAACCCCTGAATTTTGGCTTAAAGCTGTTCATAAGCAATGAGGATAATATAGCAAAAGCATCTGCCTATTGATCTATCCCAGACTGTTGTCTGAAGGTGATTTCTAAAATCTTTTTTTTTTTTTTTTTTGAGATGTAAGTCTCCCTCTGTTGCCCAGGCTGGAGTGCAATGGCGCAATCTCAGCTCACTGCAACTTCCACCTCCCGGGTTCAAGAAATTCTTCCACCTCAGCCTCCTGAGTAGCTCGGTTATAGGTGCCCAACACCCTGAATAATTTTTGTATTTTTAGTAGAGTTGGGGTTTCACCATGTTGGCCAGGCTGGTCTTGAACTTCTGACCTCAAGTGATCCACCCACCTTGGCTTCCCAAAGTGCTGGGATTACAGGTGTGAGCCACCGTGCCCAGCGATTTCTAAAATTTTTAATGAATTTGCTTTTAAAACAAAAACAAAAACTGGATTAATGGCCAAAGAATCTCTACTCAAAATAAAGTAGGTATTGCCTTCAGTAAGGATTGCACTACATTTTGTGCTTCTTAAAAGTCCCTGTTCTGGCTGGGTGCGGTGGCTCAAGCCTGTAATCCCAGCACTTTGGGAGGCCGAGACGGGCAGATCACAAGGTCGGGAGATCGAGACCATCCTGGCTAACATGGTGAAACCCCGTCTCTACTAAAAATACAAAAAACTAGCCGGGCGAGGTGGCAGGTGCCTGTAGTCCCAGCTACTCGGGAGGCTGAGGCAGGAGAATGGCGTAAACCCGGGAGGCGGAGCTTGCAGTGAGCTGAGATCCGGCCACTGCACTCCTGCCTGGGCGACAGAGCGAGGCTCCGTCTCAAAAAAAAAAAAAAAAAAAAAAGTCCCTGTTCTCTTTGCTGGTCCTCAGGAATACATAGATTATTTCCCAGGTCCTTCCAATGGACTCTTTAAGGTAGGGTATATGTATGATATATGTATGTATGTACTACATACATAGATATATGTACTAGGTGATGTACGTCAGGGAGATTGGGACCATTGCTTCCAAGCACTATTCTAGATTCTCTGGTTCTTCATAACAGTCATAAAAGGATGACAATTAAATATTAAACATTTGCTGCTTCCCCCTTTTTTCACTCTTTTGATTTAAGATGTTCCTAAAATGGATAATTTTGGTCACATTTAAAGATCCTCAAAGTGGTCATTTGGTAAATTGTGTCACTTTGTAAGATATGCATAGGAATTTGGCTTATAACAAGAATATGTTTAAAGGTCAGGCACAGTGGCTCATGCCTGTAATCCCAGTATTTTGGGAGGCCGAAGTGGGAGGATGGCTTGAGACCAAGAGTTGAGGCTAGCCTGGGAAACAGGAAACCCCTGTCTCTATAAAAAATTTACAAATAAGCCAGGTGTGGTGGCGTGTGCCTGTAGTCCCAGTTGCCTGAGAAGCTGAAGTGGGAGGATTGCTTACGCCCCAAAGGTCGAGGCTACAGTGAGCCATGATTGTGCCACTGCATTCCAGTCTGGGCAACAGAGCAAGACTCTGTTTTAAACAAACAAACAAAAAACAAATAATATGCTTAAAAAGTGAGTATCCAGGCCAGGCGTGGTGGCTCATGCCTGTAATCCCAGCACTTTGGGAGGCAAAGGCAGGCGGATCACCTGAGGTTGGGAGTTCAAGACCAGCTTGGCCAACGAGTGAAACCCCATCTCTACCAAAAAATACAAAAATTAGCTGGGTGTGGTGGTCCACACCTGTAATCCCAGCTACTCAGGAGGCTGAGGGAGGAGAATTGCTTGAACCTGGGAGGTGGAGGTTGCAGTGAGCCGAGATTGCACCAGTGCACTCTCCAGCCTGGGCAACAGAGTGAGACTCTGTCTCCATAAAAAAAAAGAAAGAAAAGAAAAGAAGTGAGTATCCAGGAGATATGGCATGGGCTTGCTTGGACTGAGATGACCCCTTGAGAATTGTTAAGGACCAAACCTGCTGCTTGTGTACTTCTGACCTCAGCCTGCAACCAGAGGTTAGCTGCCTTTGACCAAAGAACTAATAACTGCAGCCCCTGGTGATCAGAGTTTTTGGAGACTTTTTTTCCCAAATCAATTCTTAGGGATAGCTCAGGGGAATAATAGACTTCATATGGTTTTTAGATGGTTACCCAAGGCAAACTTCATCTACCGAGGGAGACTGGCGTGACAAGACCTTACACTTGTCAGTCCTTTTGTCATGGATGCATTGGGACTCTGTGGATTGACCATTTGTTGCTTTTTTCAATGTCATTACACAATATAAGAAAGGACAAGATAAAGACAAGGTTAGACGAAGAGCGTACTTCCACCAGGAATCGTTAGAAAGATAGGTCTACTTAGAAAAGGGGAGTTTCAGTGGGTAAAATATAATCTTCCTGAGAAAATTAGCCATGTCAATGAAATTAGAGCTCACACTTAGCGTGTGGCTCCCCTCTCTGCTGAGGCCAGAAAATGCAAGCAGAAGAGAGACCAGCCTCCTCCATCCACCACCAGATGCCCAGATGCAGAGTCCTGGCAATGGCAGAGTCACAGCGGAGTCTCCATGGGACCTCCAAATTGTGGAATCACTCCTCTTTAAATCAACAACCTGTTATGAGATAAACAAACCATAAAAACACCCACATACAATCCTAAAATGGGAAGTGGGTGTGCTTTTTTTTTTTTTTTTCTCTCTTACAGGTTGGGTTGGGAAGCTCCTGAGATGGGATATCAAACATGGAATGACTCTTTGGTTGATTCCTCAAGGTCATGGTTGATATAACCGAGGTGAGGTTCTACTTGAAGAAAGAAGTGATACTCGAAGCACAAAACATTGTACAATTATAATTCCATAACCAATAGAGCTATCATTCTGCTTCTGTCTTCCACAACTGATGGGGGGTGTGTGTTTTCATTCACAGTAGTGACAGCCAAAGCCATAGGTAGAGAAAAAAAATCATAACCATAAATGATTTTAACTTTTTTTTTTTTTCCTCAAGACAGTCTTGCTGTGTCACCCAGGCTGGAGTGCAATTGTGTGATGTGGGCTCACTGCAACATCCGCCTCCTGGGTTCAAGCAATTCTCCTGCCTCAGCCTCCCCAGTGGCTGGAATTACAGGTGTGCACCACCACGCCCGGCTACTTTTTTGGCTTTTTTTTAGTAGAGACAGGGTTTCACTATGTTGGCCAAGCTGGCCTTGAACTCTTGACCTCATGATCCGCCCGCCTCCCAAAGTGCTGGGATTACAGGTGTGAGCTACCGCACCCGGCCAATTTTAACATTTATATAGAATAGAAAATAAACAAAATCAGAATTCAAGATAAGAATCTAGAGAAAGAATGACTAAATACACTTAATGAAATCAGGAGGAAAGGATTTATTTAAAAAAAAAAAACCCTAAACTTGATGGATTAACAAACTAAATATAAAGAAATCAATAAATAAAACCAAGAGCTGCTGCTTTGGAAAAATCACTGCAGCTGATACACCTTTGGCAAACATAACCAAGGAAGGAAAAAAGATAAAACAAGAAGTATACAGCAATAGTAAAGAGAAAGAAAATTTAACCCTAGATAAAGATAAGATTGAAGTAATGATTACAGAAGTCTATGTAAACCTCATGTCCAGTAAAGACAGACAAACAGAGAGAACTTTACTTTTATTTTATTTTTTTCAGACAGTCTCACTCTGTCTCCCAAGATTGAGTGTGCAGTGGCACAATCTCGGCTCACTGCAACCTCCACCTCCCGGGTTCAAGTGATTCTCCTGCCTCAGCCTCCCGAGCAGCTGGGATTACAGGTGTGTGCCACCACGCCTGGCTAATTTTTGTATTTATAGTAGAGACAGGGTTCTGCCATGTTGGCCAGGCTGGTCTCAAACTCCTGGCTTCAGGTGATCCACCTGGCTCGGCCTCCCAAAGTGCTGGGATTACAGGTGTGAGCCACCACACCCCACCAAGATAGAGAACTTTAAAAATCCAATCTCACTTCTATGAGAAAGTGCAAGATTGCAAATAAAATGAGACACTGAAATCTGGCAATACATTACGAATCTATGATACAGGATTCTCTGTCTATGAAGGATGAACTGCCAGGGAAGTCGACCTCCTGCCACAAACAATAGAAAACTAGACAAAACATATGAATCAACTGTTCTTAGATGGTGGACTGTAGGTAGCACAGGACTGTGACACCCGAGAAAAGGGAAACATATGAGCCAAGTGTTAGGATGCCTAAGTTTACCACTGAGGCAGTTTCTATGACACGGAACAGAAACGGGGTCCCCAAATTAAATCCCCTGGGCTGGCTGAGTTGAAGACAGAAATCTAAGGGCGTTTTTTTTGAGTCAGAGTCTCACTCTTGTTGCCCAGGCTGTGGAGTATAGCGCAGTGGCATGATCTTGGCTCACTGCAACCTCCACCTCCTGGGTTAAGCGATTCTCCTGCCTCAGCCTCCCAAGTAGCTGGAATTACAGGCGGGAGCTACCACACTCAGCTTATTTTTGTATTTTTAGTGAAGACAGGGTTTCGCCATGTTGGCCAGGCTGGTCTCCAACTCCTGACCTCAAGTGATCCACCCACCTTGGATTCCCAAAGTGCTGGTATTCCAGGCGTGAGTCACCGCACCCAGCCAAGGGCTTATTTTTTAATGGTGGGAGACAAGGTGGTTAGAATTTGTGCACAGGATGCTAGTGAGGGGGGAACCACACAGAAAGATGGGTCTGGAAATTTGCAAAGGGATCTGAGTCTTCAGGTGAGCACTGATCTGCTTGGGTATGAGAGGAAACCCCACCAGGCCAGGGAAAGAGCCACTAGAGAGCAGTGGGCCAGACAATTCCAGGATCTTCCAAGGGGCTGAGAAGACTTCTCATTCCAGCCACCCGGCGCGGAGAGACCACAGTACACAGGGCACTGGGAACTGTTACCTTAAGAGTGGGAAAAACAATTGCCCCACATTAAAGGCTGCTCCGGACTTGCCCTCACAAAGCTTAAAAGCAAGCCTCAAAAGCAAGTGTCAAACCTGTCTTAAGTAACTGCATGTCAGAGCAAAGTTCAACAGTTTTTAATGGAATAGAACAAAATCCAGCACTCAAGAATGTAAAATTCACAATTTTTGGCATCTAGTAAAAAAACAAAGGCATGCAGGAAGGCAGAAAATGGACCCCATAACCAAAATACAAACCAATCTTTAGGAACAGACTCATAAATGACAGCAATTATGAAATTAGTAGAGAAATATGAGAAAATAGTATAGATAAGCTAGGCCAGGTGCAGCTCACACCAGTAATCCCAGCACTTTGGGAGGCCAAGGCGGGTAGATCACTTGAGGCCAGGAGTTTGAGACCAGCCTGGCCAACATGGTGGTGGATGCCTGTTACCCCAGCTACTTGGGAGGCTGAGGTGGAAGGATCACTTGAGCCCAGGAGGTCGAGGCTGCAGTAAACTGAGCTTATGCCACTGCATTCTACCCTGGGCAACAGAGTGAGACTCTGCCTCAAAAAAAAAAAAAAAAAAAAAAAAAAAAAAAAAAAAAAAAGTACTGATAACAAATATTTAAAACCAACCAGAAAAAAAAACAACAACAGACATTACCTAAGGATGAAAAAGGGTAAGAATGACAGCAAACTTTCCATTACAATCACTGCAAACTATAAAAACAATATAGAGACGTCTTTAAAATACTGAATGAACTGTCAGCCTGAATTCTGTGCCCCTGAAAAAAATATATATATATTTTTATATTTATAAAAAGAGACAGTCTCACTCTGTCGCCCAGGCTGGAGTGCAGTGGCAGGCGCCTGTAGTCCCAGCTACTTGGGAGGCTGAGGCAGGAGAATGGCGTAAACCCAGGAGGCAGAGCTTGCAGTGAGCTGAGATCTGGCCACTGCACTCCAGCCTGGGCGACAGAGCGAGACTCCATCTCAAAAAAATAAAAATAAAAAATAAAAAATTATGGTGAAATAAATACTTTTCCACACCAACGAAAGCAGAGAAAATTTATAACTAATAGACCTGCACTCCAAGAAATGCTAAAGGAAGCTCTTAGCTAGGTGTAGTGGTCTGTACCTGTAGTCCCAGCAACTCAGAAGGTGGAGGCAGGAGGATCCCTTGAACCCAGGAGTTTAAGTCCAGCCTGAACAACACAGCAAGACTCCATGTCTATAAAAATAAATAAATAAAAATAAAAATAGCTTTAAAAAGGAAGTTCTTGGGGCAGAAGGAAATGATGATAGATTTAAGCCCAGGCATGTCAGTAGTTACATTAAATGTACATGGCCTATGTCATTAAGAGGCAGAGTTTATCAGATTGAATAAAAACAAACTCCAAAAAACAGTGCAACTTCTGACTATAGATTGTCTACAAGAAACCCATTGTCAAGATCCGTGAAAGGTCTGAGATTTTACCCTTACTTGCAAGTTACTAAGGTAGCCTGCCTTAGTTTCATGGTTGCTGGTTGAAGACATCAGAATCCAGGGCCAGAGCTGAAGGGCAGTTTATCACTCACAGCTACCAGCATTTTTGCGCGGGTTCTCAAAGTCCTAATCCCACAGGGCAATGTGGAGGGTCAGATGACTCCAGTGCACACAGAGGGCTGCATTATAGGTGTGTAGAGAATTGGGAATCTGATAATTTATAATGGGCAGTGAGCACACCTGCCCTTTGCTGTATCTTCCAAGACAACAAATTTGCTCTTGTCTCTGGAGGGAGACACTATATTTTCCATGTGGTTCACCTTTCAAACATCCTATATGAAAACACAGTCCAGAGCCAGGCGCTGTGGCTCACACTTGTAATCCCAGCACTTTGGGGGCCGAGGTAGGTGGATCACTTGAGGTCAGGAGTTCGAGACCAGACTGCTCAACATGGTGAAATCCCATCTTTACTAAAAATACAAAAATGAGCCCGGCATGGTGGCAGGCGCCTGTAATCCCAGCTACTTGGGAGGCTGAAGCAGAAGAATTGCTTGAACCCAGGAGGCGGAGGTTGCAGTGAGCTGAGATTGCGCCATTGCACTCCAGCCTGAGTGACAAGAGCGAAACTCTCTCAAAAAAAAAAAAAAAAAAAAAAAAAAAAAGAAAACAGTCTAGAATAGAGGGTATTTGTTTCATTCACAAAGTGTACAGAACAATGGATAATTGTCTTTCTCATTAATTGTTGCAATTTTGATAATTTGCAACAAATACTTTTTTTTTTTTTTTTTTTTTGAGACTTGGTCTTGTTCTGTTGCCAAGGCTGGATGCCCTGGCCTGATCATGGCTCACTGCAGTCTCAACCTCCTGGGCTCAAGTGATCCTCCCACCTCAGCCTCCCAATTAGCTGGAACAGGAGTGCGCTACCACATCTGGCTAATTTTTGTATTTTTTGTAGAGACAGAGTTTCTCCATGTTTGCCCAGGCTGGTCTTGAACTCCTGGGCTCAAGCAATCTGCCCATTTTGGCCTCCCAAAGTGCTGGGATCATAGGCGTGAGCCACCATGCTTGGCCAACAAATACAATAGATTACTCCTATGTACAACATTTTTGTCTTCGGAGAACAAGATCTACCCTACACCACCCCCTAACCCCTACCCCCCAGAGCCCCCCCGCTCCCTCACTGCACGCCCCCCTGCAAATCTGGTGCAGTTACAATAGGAGCCTGCTTTGTTTAAATGTCCGTATCCATCTAGGACCAATCCAGAGAGAGAAACTGTACAGTAATTTGAACAGGAAAAGTTTAATGTAAAGAATTATTATCTATTGCAGGAGACTGGCATGATTATGCAATAGCATATGTGTTACCCACTCCACACTCCATGGGCTGAGATCCATGGCTCAGTCATGGCTACTAAATGGCGGACAAGTTGCTGTGGTGCCACAATGGCGAAACTTGCTAGAAATCAGTCCTGAAGGGTGCTGGGAAGAGCTGTTTATGGGAAGATGTCTCACTACCGCGCCTTGGCTACAAACCACCTTAGGAGGTTGCAGGGGGAAGTCACTGGCATGGCAGCAGGTGGGCCCTGGAGAGCCTGTGAGCCAAAGGCGCTGGGGGCCGGCGAAACCACGCGCCGCTGCGAACCCCGCTGAGACTCCACCGAGCCGGAAGCAAAACTCTTTCTCCTGCAGTGTTTCTCGAGCGCCCTCTACTGGCAAAGCTTCAGTGCCAACGGCAAATTCTTGAAAAGGTTCAGATTAATTTTCGCAGAGCAGTCAAATAAGGTGAATTCCGAGGTGAAAGGCCATAAATCAATAACTGGTATAGAGTCAAACAGGTAAATAAACCCAAGCCTTTTATTCTTGCATATCTAGGCTTTGTTTCCTTGTTTTTAAAATGGTGGGGGAAGTAGGGAAAGAAAGGACAATGTAAATTTGAAATTTCTTTTAATCATATTTCATTATTTTAAAACCAAATGAATGCTGAACTTCTCTTTTCCATTCTTTCCTCTTATTACGTTAACTGTGACATCTCGTGAGTGTTGTCAGTCTTCGGAAAGCAAGTATAGATAAAATTTTGTTCACAGTTCCTCTGCTCAAGTTTGTTAGAATTGTTCCAGAAAGAGGTGTGTGTGTGTGTGTGTGTGTGTGTGTGTGTGTGTATGGTCAGCCTAGAGAGGTGATATGTAGCTCACCTTTTTTTTTTTTTTTTTTTTTTTTTTTTTTGTGAGACAGAGTTTCTCTCTTCTTGCCCAGACTGGAGTGCAATGGCGTGATCTTGGCTCACTGCAACCTCCGCCTCCCGGGTTCAAGCGATTCTTCTGTCTCGGCCTCCCAAGTAGCCGGGATTACAGGCACATGCAACCATGCCCAGCTAATTTTTGTATTTTTAGTAGAGATGGGGTTTCATCATATTGGTCAGGCTGGTCTTGAACTCCTGACCTCAGGTGATCCACCTGCCTTGGCCTCCCAAAGTGCTGGGATTACAGGCGTGAGCCACCACACCCGGCCAGCTCATCTTTTTTTAGAGGTGGGATCTCACTATAATGCCCAGGTTAAAGTGCAATAGCTTCACAGGCACCATCATTGTGCACTACCTCCTCGAACTCCTGGGGTCAAGAGATCCTCCCACCTCAGCCTCCTGAGAAGCTGGGACTACAGGTGCCCACCACCATGCTGGCCTCATGATTTATAGCTCATCTTGTGGGTCTCTGGTGGAGGCAAGAAATAAAAGCAGTAGCTCTTGCCAGGTACTCTTGTTCTCGTCCCTTTAAGAACCTGCTTTGAGGGGCACTTTCTGATTCCCCTTCTCTCTCTGACACTTGCTGCAGGGGCCCCACAGACCATTCTCCTGAGCATTGTGTGATGATTGGTGGCTATGTCTCTCAGGGCAAATGATCGTATTTTGCTTTCTCTTTCCTACTTCACACTTTCATGCTTTTACTCTCATGAGTAATAAACAGCACTAATATTAACAACAATAATATCTGGAGTTTGTCTCACTCTTCTGTTTTTCATTCTCTCGCCTATAAGACCCAGTCACTGAGAGCTCATAGCCTCCCAAGGACCTCAGCTAAGGAATAGTCCCAGGGAATTGTTTGCTCCCAGGAATCCTGTTTCTGCAAGAACAGACTCATTAGTCTTTCTTTCTTTTTTTTGAGATGGAGTCTTGCTCTGTCGCCCAGGCTGGAGTGCTGTGGCGTGATATCAGCTCACTACAAGCTCCGCCTCCCGGGTTCATGCCATTCTCCTGCCTCAGCCTCCCAAGTAGCTGGGACTACAGGCGCCCGCCGCCATGCCCGGCTAATATATATATATATATATATATATATTTTTGTATTTTTAGTAGAGACAGGGTTTCATTGTGTTAGCCAGGATGGTCTCGATCTCCTGACTTTGTGATTTGCCTGCCTCGGCCTCCCAAAGTGCTGCGATTACAGGTGTGAGCCACCACACCCGGCCTGCCTCTTCGGTCTTTCTACATTGATTAAACATCCTCAAAGAACTCCTTGCCTAGCCTGAAGGGTAGGGCCCTGGATACATGGTGATGGTCCCAGACGTCTGGGAAAGACATCTATTATTATTATTTTTTATTTTTTTGAAATGGAATTTTGCTCTGGTTGCCCAGGCTGGAGTGCAATGGCGCAGTCTCGGCTCACTGCAACCTCCACCTCCTGGGTTCCAGCAATTCTCCTGCCTCAGTCTGTTAAATAGCTGGGATTACAGGCACACATCATCACGCCCAGTTAATTTTGTGTTTTTAGTAGAGATGGGGTTTCACCATGTTGGACAGGCTGGTCTCAAACTCCTGACCTCAGGTGATCCACCCGTCTCACCCTCCCAAAGTGCTGTGATTACAGGTGTGAGCCACCATGCCCAGCCTATTATTATTATTATTATTTTAAGATAGAGTCTTGCTCTGTCACCCAGGCTGGAGTGTAGTGGTGCAATCTCAGCTCACTGCAACCTCACCTCCCAGGTTCAAGTAATTCTCCTGCCTCAGCCTTCCAAGTAGCTAGGATTGCAGGTGTGAGGCAACACACCCAGCTAATTTTTGTATTTTTTAGTAGAGATGGGGTTTGTCATGTTGCCCGGGCTGGTCTCGAACTCCTGAGCTCAAGCAATCTTCCCACCTAGGCCTCCCAAAGTGTTGGGATTACAGGCATGAGCCACCGTGCCCAGCCCAGGAACTCTACTTTTGTAGTTGCTTACTTACATTTGTATCTTCCAGGTAGACCACGAGGCATTCATTTTTGCCCTTTCAAAGCGGTTTGTAAGTAAATAATGGCAAAGACCACAATTACTTTTGCACTGACCTAAATATTTGTTTTGTCAGCAAAGGAGTGAATTACACTGGCTTCTGTCATTTTCCTTCCTTTTCTCTTCCTCTGCAGCCCCTCCTGCGCATCTTCCTTTCCACCTTTCAGCCAAAAATGCTCCTGCTCGCTCTTTCCCATAGTTACAGAAATGCCACTTTCACTAGCATGTCCACAGCATGGCATTTTCTTAAGGGGAGCCCCCACCACCTGAGCTGGAGTTAGACACACGCCTGGCAGGCAGCAGAAATAGAAGCGCTTAAGTCCCTGACACACACGAGGGATATTCACAATACCCAGAGAAGCCTCGCCACAGCATCTGCCAATGCACTGCAGAGGCTGCAGGGGTGTCCCGTGGGTCTATCTGGAATCCATCCACACCTCTTCAGAACCTCTTAAGTTTCCAAAGGCCACACCATGGGGCAGTGCGTTTTGTGATGGAGTGCTGGATTGCAGATTGGCCAACCCAAGTGGGTGTCCCGGCTCCACTACCTACTGGTTGGGAGTCTGGGGAGATTCTGGACAATGAAGAGAACCAGTGAATGAGGGGTCACCAGAGGCTGAGCTTGTCATTCAGCAGCACAGATGCTGACAACAGAACAGGGCGTCAGAGGGAGTCAGTGGGCTGGTGGGCACTGGATGCAAGAGGACCCCACAGGGGTCAATGAATCCAGGGACCTGAGTCTAGACTGTGAGGTCAGCGTCCTGGCGACTGGAGCCTTGTTGCATTCTGAGAGAGTTCATCGATTCTGCATAAGCTGCCCTCCATTTCGCTAACTACACCCAAGGCCTCAGCATGCTGAATCGTGAGAAGTCTAATAATAATCAACATACCCCATTTCTACCTTGTCCACCACTTACTCACGTGCTCCTACCACATGGCCTGGCGACCGCGGGCTTGGGCTTGGAAGGCCTGGATTTTACCCATCTGTTGACCCCTGGCCTCCACACTGTAAATTCCTGCCACACTGCACATACTTCATAAATATACACCAATTGAATTGAAATATGTTCTTTGCAGGGAAGTTTGGAAAAGGGTATATTCAGAGAAGGCACTTACTTTTTAGGAAGTATCATTTTCTGTGTTTTTGTTTTGTTTTTAAATTCCAAGAGGAAATTAAAAAATCCTTTTGTTCGGACCATATAGAAACTATTAAGAGAAAGCTCTTCTCTATGAGAAATCACTGGCAAGAGGGTGCTGGGGCGAGGGCGCCGACGTCTCCGTGGAAAAGGCAAGTAGACAATCCAAATCGGGAGCGGGACAACGGCCAGCTGTGGAACAAAAGAGATCAAACACGGAAGAGCGAACTTTCACAGGGAGAAGGCAAAGCGATCGCTGTGGTTACTCCCTCGCCTGGGAGGCCATCGCAGCCGCTTAGCTTGGGGTCTGGGGCCCCCCAGTGGGGGAAACATTCTGCTTTCTCTGCAGAAGGTTTGTGCGTAAACGTTTTCGATGACGGAAGTACACAGTTTATTATCAGTATAGCATATTTACAAACATTGGAAAAAAGTCAAAGAAAAAAGTTACCTGTAATTTCATCAGCTAAAAATGTCTAATGAGGAAAGATTAAGAAAACTGATAGTACAGTTCTGTGTTGCTTAACGACAGGGATGCATTCTGAGAGCCGAGTTGCCGGGTGATTTCATTTTTGTGTGAAGGTCATGAAAAGTTCATAGGTTAATAGCCTGTATAATAGGTGACGGAATCATTGACTTAAGTTATGTCCAATTTTTCAATAATATAAATAGTGCCAACATAATTTTGTGCTCACAGTTTTTCTGTATTTCGTATTATTTGCCTTAGGTAAGATTCTCTGAAATAGGAGAAACAAAAAAAGACTCCTGATGCATGTTGTCAAATTTTCTCTTTCGTTGTTTTGTTTTTTGTTTTTTTTTTTTTTTTTTTTGTAGATGGAGGCTCGCTCTGTCACCCAGGTTGGAGTACAGTGGCACAATCTCAGCTCACTACAACCTCCACCTCCCGGGTTCAAGCGATTCTCCTGCCTCAGTCCCCAGCCTAGACAGGGAATTTCAAAGACCTGTGATGACTATGGTAAAGGCTCTAGAGGAGAAGATGGACAACATGCATGAACAAATTGGAAATTGCAGCACAGAGATGAAAACAGCAAGAAAGAGTCAAATAAAAGTGCTAGAGGCCAGGCACGGTGGCTGATGCCTGTAATCTCAGCACTTTGGGAGGCCGAGGCAGGTGAATCACGAGGTCAAGAGATTGAGACCATCCTGGCTAACACGGTGAAACCCTGTCTCTACTAAAAATACAAAAAATCAGCCGGGCGTGGTGGCAGGTGCCTGTAGTCCCAGCTACTTGGGAGGCTGAGGTAGGAGAATGGTGTGAACCTGGGAGGTGGAGCTTACAGTGAGCGGAGATCGTGTCGCTGCACTCCAGCCTGGGCAACAGATCGAGACTCCGTCGCAAAAAAAAAAAAAAAAAGTGCTAGAAAGGCCACGCATGGTGGCTCATGTCTACAATCCCAGCACTTTCGGAGGCCGAGGTGGGTGGATCACTTAAGGTCAGGAGTTTGAGACCAGTTTGGCCAACATGGTGAAACCTCGTCTCTACTAAAAATACAAAAATTAGTCGGGTGTGATGGCATGCACCTGTAATCCCAGCTACTCAGGAGGCTGAGGCAGGAGAATCGCTTGAACCCAGGAAGCAGAGGTTGTTGTGAGCCGAGATCGTGCCACTGTGCTCCAGCCTGGGTGACAGAGCGAGACTCCATCTCAAAAAAAAAAAAGCAGGAAAAGAAAGAAGGAAGGAAGGAAAGAAGGAAGGAAGGAAGGAAAGAAGGAAGGAAGGAAGGAGAGAGAAAGAAAAGAAAAGAAAGAAAAGAAAAGAGCTAGAAAGGGCTGGGCACAGTGGCTTACGCCTATAATCCCAGCACTCTGGAAGGCTGAGGCAGATGGATCACCTGAGGTCAGGAATTTGAGACCAGCCTGACCAACATGGAGAAACCCTGTCTCTACTAAAAATACAAAATTAGCCGAGCATGGTGGCACTTGCCTGTAATCCCAGCTACTCAGGAGGCTGAGGCAGGTGAATCACTTGAACCCGGGAGGCGGAGGTTGCAGTGAGCCAAGGTGGTGCCATTGCAGACCAGCCTGGGCAATAAGAGCGAAACTCTGTCTCAAAAAAAAAAAAAAAAAAAAAAAAAAGCTACAAAGGCCGGGCAGGGTGGCTCACACCTGTAACACCTGTAATCCCAGAACTTTGGGAGGCTGAGGTGCAGGCAAAGGATCACTTGAGGTCAGGAGTCTGAGACCAGCCTGGCCGACATAGTGAAACCCCATTTCTACTAAAAATACCAAAATTAGCCAGGCGTGGTGGTGCATGCCTGCAATCCCAGCTATTCAGAAGGCTGAGGCAAGAAAATCACTTAAATGCTGGAGGTGGAGGTTGCAGTGAGCTGAGATCAGGCCACTGCACTCCAGCCTGGGTAACAGAGCCAGATGGTCTCAAAAATAAATAAATAAATAAATAAGTGCTAGAAATTAAACAGCTAGTACCAGAGATTCTTCAATAGATTTACCACATGACTCAACAGAGCTGGTGAAATGATCAGCGAAGGTGGGTTAATAGAAATTATCCAACTCTTCATCTTTGTCCTGGGCTAGGTAAAAAAAGAAAAGAAAGAAAAGGAAAAGAAATCACTCAACTAAAAATTCAGAGATCTTTACAAAATCACTAAGATAATTTATTTTTAGAGTCCTGTTGTGTTCTTTGCCTCCCTATTATTCCTTGCCTCCTCCTATTTTCCTTCAAAACTCTATTTTTTTTTTTTTAAGACGGTCTCATTCTGTCGCCAGGCATGATCATGCCTCACTGCAGCCTAGAACTCCTGGGCTCAAGCAATCCTCCCACCTCAGCCTCCCAAAATGCTGAGATTATAGGTGTGAGCCACCATGACTACTTAATTTAAAATAAATTTTTTGTTGAAGAGACAGGGTCTTGGCCGGGTGTGGTGGCTCATGCCTGTAATCCTAGCACTTTGGGAGGCCAAAGCAGGAGGATCACTTGATCCCAGGAGTTCAAGACCAGCCTGAACGTTACTTATTTTATTTATTTAGGGAGCAACATAGGGAGATCCTGTCTGTACTTATTTTATTTATTTTTTTGAGACTGGGTTATGAAACCGGCTAATTTTTCGTATTTTTCGTAGAGACCAGATTTCTCAATTTGTCCAGGCTGCTCTTCAATTCCTGGCCTCAAGTGACCCATCTGCCTCAGCTTCCCCAAATGCTGGGATGACAGGTGTGAGCCACTGCGCCTGGCTCCTTTCACCCGCTTCTTATGAGCCCAGTAGGTTCTTTTTTTTTTTTTTTTGAGACAGAGTCTCGCTCTGTCACCCAGGCTGTAGTGCAGTGGCATTCACTGCAACGTCTGTCTCCCAGGTTCAAGTGATTCTCCTGCCTGAGTCTCCTGAGTAGCTGGGATTACAGGCATGTGCCACCACGCCCAGCTAAATTTTTTGTATTTTTAGTAGAGATGGGTTTTCACCATGTTGGCCAGGCTGGTCATGAACTCCTGACCTCAAGTGATCCACCGGCCTCGGCCTCCTGAAGTGCTGGGGTTACAGGCGTGAGCCACCTCACCCACTCCCAGTAGGTTCTTTAATTCTCTTCCGCAACTAGTGAGGTCTCTTGTTTCAGGTCTTACTATGTTGACTCTTTTTCCTTGAACAGTGTTAAATAATCTTATTTAATTGAATCTAAGGTCAGGCGCGGTGGCTCACACCTGTAATCCCAGCACTTTGGGAGGCCGAGGCAGGTGGATCATTTGAGATTAGAAGTTTGAGACCACCCTGGGCAACATGGTGGGCGAAACCCTGTCTCTACAAAAAATACAAAAATTAGGTGGTGGTGTGTGCCTATAGACCCAGCTACTCGGGAGGCTAATGTAGGAGGACCACCTGAGCCCAGGCAGGGTGAGGCTGCAGTGCTCATGCCACTATACTTCTGCCTGGGCGAAAAAGTGAGATGCTGTCTCAAAAAAAAAAAAAAAAAAAAAAAAAAAAAAAAAAAAAAAGAATCTGAATGCCTTCAGTTGTTGAAAGATGAACTTTTTTTTTTTCTTGAGATGAAATTTCGTTCTTGTTACCCAGGCTGGAGTGCAATGGCGTGGTCTCAGCTCACTGCAACCTCCGCCTCCCGAGTTCAAGTAATTCTCCTGCCTCAGCCTCCCAAGTAGCTGGGATTACAAGCACCTGCCACCATGCCTAGCTAATTTTTGTATTTTCAGTAGAGACAGGGTTTCTCCATGTTGGCCAGGCTTGTCTCAAACTCCTGACCTCAGGTGATCTGCCCACCTCAGCCTCCCAAAGTGCTGGGATTACAGGTGAGCCACTGCACCAGGCCGAAATACGAATTTTTTTCTTCTTTTGAGACTGAGTTTTGCTCTTGTTGCCCATGCTGGAGTGCAGTGGCACGATCTTGGCTCACTGCAACCTCCACTTCCCAGGGTCAAGCAATTCTCCTGTCTTAGCCTCCCGAGTAGCTGGGATTATGGCACATACCACCATGTCTGACCAATTTTTTGTATTTTTAGTAGAGATGGGGTTTCATCATATTGGTCAGGCTGGTCTTGAACTCCTGACCTCAGGTGATCTGCCCGCCTCAGCCTCCCAAAGTGTTGGGATTACAGGCGTGAGCCACTGCTCCCGGCTGAAAGATGAACTTTTATTTTATAACCCGTAATAATAAAAAAGATGCTGCCAATTTAACCATGACAACCTCATCTTATCACTTAGAATTTAACTTTTTATATTTATTGGAAGAGCTATTTTAGACTTGCTAGACATAAATTTTAATCATATATCACTCTTGTGAAAGAAAAAGAGAGAATTTGGTTAAGGTATTCCTAAACTTCACACTCACAGTTCAGTGCTAATGAATCACTTTTTGACTTGGAATTTCCAATGTCTGTGGGTTTTTAAAAATTATTATTATTATTTTTTTGAGGGAGTCTTGCTCTGTTGCCAGGCTGGAGTACAATGGCATAATCTCGGCTCACTGCAACCTCCACCTCCTGGGTTCAAGTGATTTGCCTGCCTCAGCCTCCAAAAGTGCTGGGACTACAGGAACCCGCCACCACGCCCGGCTAATTTTTGTACTTTTAGTAGAGACAGGGTTTCACCATGTTGGCCAGATGGTCTCGATCTCTTGACCTCGTGATCCACCCGCCTCGGCCTCCCAAAGTTCTGGGATTACAGGCATGAGCCACTGTGCCTGGGCAATGTCTGTGTTTTTTGTGTAACGTTATCCTCTTTGTCTTAAGAATATTGGTGATCTGGGACTTAAAGAGTGCTTCATTTGTAGCCATTGAAATGCAAAGGAAAGGAAAGAAAAGGAGAGGGGAGGGGAGAGGAGGGGAGAGGGAGGGGAGAGGAGGAGAGGAGAGGGAAAAAGAGTGCTCCATTATTGTTTCTGGGGTTTTCCTCCAAGATATTCAGAATCATTCTATATGTTTTTATTCTAGTACATTTTGGTTTTACTGGGTGTCCAGACAAGTACCAGAACTCATATTTCTCCTCTGAATTGACTTCATTGACTGAAATATTAAGAGTTTTAGTCATATTTCATTGTCCAGTCATATGTCTTCTCTTCTTTTTTTTTTTTTTTTTTTTTTTTGAGACGGAGTCTTGCTCTGTAGCCCGGACTGGAGTGCAGTGGCCGGATCTCAGCTCACTGCAAGCTCCGCCTCCCGGGTTTACGCCATTCTCCTGCCTCAGCCTCCCGAGTAGCTGGGACTACAGGCACCCGCCACCTCGCCTGGCTAGTTTTTTGTATTTTTAGTAGAGACGGGGTTTCACCGTGTTAGCCAGGATGGTCTCGATCTCCTGACCTCGTGATCTGCCCGTCTCGGCCTCCCAAAGTGCTGGGATTACAGGCTTGAGCCACTGCGCCCGGCCGATGTCTTCTCTTCTGACTTGTGTAGTTTTTTGTTTTTTGTTTTTTTTTTGGTAGAGACAGGGTCTTGCTATTTTGCCCAGGTTGGTCTTGAACTCCTGGCCTCAGGCAATCCTCCACTTCAGCCTCCCAAAGTGCTGGGATTAGAGGCATGAGCCACAGTGCTCAGCCTTGGTTTGTGTAGTTTTTGACTGGAGGATTGCACCAGCTGGACATGGTAGTACACAACTGTAATCTCAGCTTCTTGGGAGGCTGAGGTGGGAGGATTGCTTAAGGCCAGAAGTTCAAGACCAGCCTGGGCAACATAGTGAGACTCCATCTCTAAAAAATAAAAATTAAAAGAAGATTGTAGTCATTCTTATGCTGTTCACCTGTATGCTGTATGTAATGTGTCATCTTTCTCTGACTGCTTTCATGGTTTCCCTTTTCATCACTGGCATTCATCCATTTGATTGTGGTGTGTCTTGGTGCATGTATGTTGATGTGTCTATAAGTAAATGAGTGTGGGTGGTGCATGTGTTTTATCCTACTTGAGGCTTGTGAGCTTCTTGGATCTGTGGGTGTATATCATTCATCAAATTTGGAAAATTTTGCCTTATTTCATTAAATATTGCTGTTATGCCATAGTTCATCTCTTTCTTCACAGATCTACTTCTTCACACACATTTGGGTCTGCTCCTCTGTGATTTCTGTGTACTTCTCTTTCTTGGGGAAAACTGAGAAGAGAGAATTCAGTGGGATGAACTATAGTCTCCATCAATGCCATTGGTCTTGAGACCACGACTGGCACTCGCCTTCTTTCTCCTCCTCCATTCATTCTATATTCCCCTTATCCTCAGCAATCACCTCAGCAGGCCTTGGCTTCCCTGGGGGTGTGACCCAAATCTTCATTCCTGAGGGCTCTGAGTCTTTCAGTCTAGATTTGCTGTGTGTGTCCATTCACAGTTACAATGGGTCTAGGGAATTCTGGGATGCACTGGACAGCCCTACTTCCTCCTGCCAATCAGGGTTAATTGTCCTGCCACTGTAGTGACTCTTCTCACCTGCTGATCCTGGGCATGTGAAGTCCTAGGTGTGCCAGTGGTGGCCGTAACTTGTAGTTCAGTGGACCCTTACCATGTCCACTGGCAAGTGTGCTTCCTTCGAGATCAGGACCTCCAACACTGTAGCACCCAGAGTTTCAGGGATGACAAGGATAAAATTCCCCAGTAGGCTATAGGGAATCATGTTGAAAGGGGCCATTCCTGCTTGAGTCCCAGATCCACATATTCTCTGATAAAGGACACAGTGTTATTTAGAGGTTTCTGATTCAGTGCATAAGTTGAATCCTGAAGAAGGGTGCCTCCGAGCTAGCACTTCCCATTGTTTTTCAGGAAGCTGCCCCCGAGCTCTGTGAGGCCAGCTGCTTCAGCCTGGTGCAGTCTGTCATATGACCATGAACCCTATGGCCAGGGACCCCCTCCTGCCCCACCTTCACTAGGAAGTTGGGCCTCTTGTCAGATGCTCTGCTGCTTGTAATTCTATGTTTGTGAATCAGGAATCCCCCAAGCCTGGCAGAGGCTCTGTGGGCAGGGAAGGTCAATCCATGCCCGGGTATCTAAAGCGGAGAGGATGAACTGCTGATCCTTCAAGATTGAAGGGGCATGACGTGGTTGGCTTCCACAGATCTGGCCTGGAGATACAGAGCCATAGTGGGGCTCAGTATTGGTCCCTGTTGCTCACAAGTTGGACATTCAGAGGCAGCAATGGCTAGCTCTGCCTCGGTGAGTGAAAATCCATGTTGTTGGGCCCATGCACAGCCCCGTCTCTGCCACGGTGGGCACGCCATTCATGTCTCTAGCTGTTCTGGGGTAACTGATGGTGGCTCTTGTCCACTGGCAAGTCATTTTGTCTACTTGGTTGTTCAGTGCATGTTCTATGGTAGATGTTTCCAGTGGGCATTAACGTGCAAATCAGAAGTCCTTGAACTGTCTACCCATTTCCATATGCCGCTTTCTCAGGATTCCTTGTCTCCAATCTTCCAATCTGTTTCCTTCCAAGTCCCTGACCAGATGGTCAGACTATTGGCCATTGGCCAGGAATTTGTACATATTTTCCCTTCAGGCCACTTTTCCTCATATATATCTACTCCTTGCAGCTTCCTGCATTGAGAACATTGCTCCCTCTTTCCAGGTCGCCCATCAGTGTGGCTAATATCCGCTTTTAGCTCTACCCATGAACTGAGCAGATCCATCTGTAAACCAAGCTTGGGCTTCTTCCTCCTCGTTTAGCCAGTCATATGGGCTCTCCCTAGCAGGCTGTACACATAACCAGGGGAGGGCATGGGTGCATCTGTGGTGGGTGACATGGGCCTCTGGCCTTCTTGCTCATGCAGGTTACTCATGCCCTATGGCTCCTCCAGGACCCAATCCTGATGGATCACTTCCACTTTATGATTGCCGCTGGACATGTGTGACTTTTTGACTTGTTGGGTCCAACAGAACCCAGTTCCCAGCAGTCACTTATGGACGTATGGTCACATGGTGTTTGGTGGCCAAGGGTTCTATCTCCACCAGGCTCCAGTAACAGTTACTTCTCAGACAGCATAAGCTGCTCTGCTGTGGATATCATGGTCTTGCTCTAGAATCCCAGGAGGCTGCGATCTGATTCTTCCACCAGAGCTCGCCATTACCCATCCCCTCTCGCTACCTCTTTTCCAACCACTGACCACCCCTACCTCCACCAACACCATAGGGTCTGAAGATCAGATGGTCCAAGTAGCAGTGCTGTTTGCACTGTGGCCTGGACCTGTCACATAACCCTTTCCTGCTCCAGGCCTTACTCAAAGCTGGAAGCCTTCTGTGTCACCTGGTATACAGGCTGGAGAAGTATTCCTACATGTGGAAGGCACTGAATAGTAGTTCTCGGAGTGGAGGGTGTTACATGCAAAACCCAAATAGCTCTACCAGGAGCTGTGCCTCCTGGTTTGTGGTGGGCGATTCCAGATGCAGCAATTTGCCTTCCACTTTGGAGTGGTTATCTTGGCATGCCCTCCCTCACTGGACCTCTGAGAGTGTCACTGAAGTGGCCTGTCCCTGAGTCATCATAGCATTTACTTCCCACGAGCTTATCAAGACTTCTAGTATATGAGCCTCTCGTCTGTCCTGCGCAATCAGCCCTACATCACTGATAGAACGGGTCAGTGTCATGTTCTGTTTGATGTATGCGTGGTCCAGGTTCTCTTTGGACTATATCATGACAGAAGCTGGGAAAGTTAATATGGTTCTGAAATAAACTATAAATGACTATTCCTGTTTCTCATTTGAAAGCAAATATTTCTCATTCTTTTTTTCTTTCTTTTTGTTTTTGAGACGGAGTTTTGCTCTTGTTGCCCAGGCTGGAGTGCAATGGCAGATCTCGGCTCACTGCAAGCTCCGCCTCCTGGGTTCAAGCAATTCTCCTGCCTCAGCCTCCTGAGTAGTTGGGATTACAGATGCCTGCCACCACACCCAGCTATTTTGTGTATTTTTTTTAGTAGAGGCGGTGTTTCACTATGTTGGCCAGGCTGGTCTCGAACTCCTGACCTCAGGTGATCCATCTGCCTCAGCCTCCAAAAGTGCTGGGATTACAGGCGTGAGCCACCGTGCCCGGCTCTCTTTTCTAATTACAGTGGAAGAGAATGCACTTGCCAAATCACTGGCTGCATCATTACGTACCTAATGCTCAGTCTGCTACAGTGGCAATACCACATCCAGTGTTGCAGCTGCAATCAGAAATTGAAGTTGGTTACATCTGTGGTAGTCTACAGTTATTCTCCACGGTGCATCAGCAGGGGCCACCCTGCAAATGCTAAGGGCCAGCACTCTGTATTCTATATGAAGGTCTTTAACGGTGCTCATCTGCACTGCCCCACTCCACCCCAAGGCAGTGTAGGCCAGCAACCCATCTCAAAACAAAAAAATGAAAACAAAAACAAAAACTCCCCAATGGCTTCCATACTTAGAATAAGAACCAGGTTCCTTGCTGTGGTCCTTGAGACCTTGGATGATCTGGCCCCAGGCTGCGTGAAGCTGGGGAGTCTTTCTAACCACACACTGGCCTCACCGTCCTTCAGACATCACAAGCTGGTTGTCTCCTGACCTTTGTACCTGCTGTTTGTTCTACCTGGAACGCTCCTCCCGGATTCTTTCATGTCAGGCTCCCTCACTTTCTGATCTCTGACCAAATGATGAAAGGGTCAATCCATCAGAAGGTCATGTAACTGTTATATTGGTACTGTCTATGTGCCAAATAGTGTTTCAAAATACAAAAGCAGAGATAATATACTTAAAGAGAGAAAGAGACCTCAGTAAGTAATAGCAAACCAGATTAAAAATTAGTAAGGAACCACTTATATGCTGTCTACAAGGTTGGAAGTTAAAGGATGAATAAAGAGACAACATGCAAAATGAATCCAGCTTTAGTATGCCCATGTGCATTTCGGACAAAGAAAATAAGACAAGGAAGCTTACCAGAGATAGTGTGGGGCATTATATAATAATAAAAGAGCCAGTTTGTCTTGAGAAACGTATATGCTTCTAATAACATAGCTTCTGAATGAAGAAGCAAAAATCAACAGAACTGAGAAAGAAAAATTCCAAACCATATTGGAGACTTTGTTAGCATTAGTAGACAAAATGTGTGGGATGCTGCTAAAAGCTGTAAACAGAGGATGTATAGCCTTGAAATTTATATAGTAGGGAAAAAAAGGTTGAAAAATTTATACATTCTCAAGAAGTTAGAAAAAAATCTACCAAAATAAATCCAAAGTAAACACAAGCTAGGAAAAAAAAATTGGTTCAAATATGGAGTAGGTGGAATACAGACAGGTTTAAAAAGTAAGAGGAGACATTCTGAAGAACTAAATTGGAGGCCAGACAACTCTAGCCATATGGCTTCAGTGATGAGTTCTACCCAAAATACAAAGAAATATCTATCTTACCAAACTTACACATTTATTCTAGGTGCCAAAGAATGTTCATTTCCACCACAGTCCACGAAGTTATTTGTGGCTATTACTAACCTCTTTTTTGCGAAATCAATAAATGAAAAATAGCATCTCCTGTTTTTGTTTGCATCTTATTATGATGTTCAACACCTAATATTAGCCATTTTTCACTTTCAGTATGTTTTTTTGCTCATTTTCCTTTTTTCATTTTTAACTTTAAATATCACTTTGTTATACATTATATTTGCTGTCTACAGTATGTATGATTTATATATATACATACACACATATATAAATATGTGTATATGTAGGACATTAGAATATTTTTGGTAGATATTGTTTATATGTATACACATATATAAGGTTTATATGTATGCACATATATATTAGGTTTATATGTATACACGTTTATATGTATACACATATTATATAAATCTAATATATATACACATATACACACAAATATACTTATCCATTTCTTAATAACTTGTTCTTCAAAAAATGTTTCCACTTTTCTGATAATGCAAACATAACCTTCCAGCAATTTTACATTTATGTTTAACCTTTGATCCATTTGGCATTTGCTAATATCGTGGGGTAGGGAGTTAAGGTTGGTATTTCACTCAGATGTGACCAACTGTCTCAACACCATTTTTGTTTTTAAGAACAGTGATTTTGTGAATTAGAAATGCAATCTGTCATATATTGATTTTATATTTACACAACAATCTCTCTGGGCTTTTTCAAATGTATTTATCCCTCTGTTAAGTATTTTATACCACAAATCAATAGATTATAAAATGTTGTTAGAAGTCTCACATCTTCCAAATTTCTATTATCACACATTTTTTCTTCCAAATGCATCTTACTTCTTTTGATTTTGATAGGGATTGTCATGAATTTGGGGAAAGAATGAATGGTCTTGTATTTAGGTCTTTCTGGGTTCATAGCATGTCTCCATTTTTAAAAATTTTCTACGTCTTTTGGTTAACCTTTAGTTTTCTTCACAAAGGTCTGTGACACTTCCTGTTAGGTGTAATTGCACTTAATAAGCATTATATTATTTTGTTATTGTGAACAGGGATATTTTAAAGATACAATTTCAAAGTTAGTGTGGATAAATGGTATTGATTTTTGTATAGTCTAGCCACTTTACAGAGCTTTTCTATTCATTCCAAAGGCAGGGCAAAACCAAAAACCCAAAAACCTTTGGGTTTTTCCCCATAGATAATCAAATTGTTGAAAATGTTTTCTCTTCTATTCTCATATTAGTAGTTTATTGTGGTGGGGCTCCTTGTTTTGTTGACTTTAATTAATACTTTCAGTTCACCATTAAGATGTTTCATTGGGAATGCCATAACTTTAAATACATTTATGGCATTTTCTTTTCCTAGCTTTATTTCTTTAAAATGAATGAGAGCTAACATTTGTCCTACACAAATTTATCAAATGGCACTCATTGTTAATCATGGTTTTTTTTTTTCTTCCTTTAATCTGTTAACATAGTTAATAGCATCGATAAGAGTTTTCTAATCATTTTTTTTTGGATCTTTTAAAAATACAATTCCAGGTTAATATTTCATATAGCTTATGATCTAGGTTTCAGGTACTGTAATTGTACTGCTTATCAACTATCAAACCATTATCGATATTCTAATGTGTGATATGACCTTCCTAAGCCAGTCAGAAGTCCACATTATTCTTATACATATGTCTGGAGATTTGGGAATGGAAGGTGGAACAGCATGGTGAAGAGTCATCTAGGACTCAATGGAACTAGATGTGGCTTATATTTGCCATTAAGTTACTAGACAATCCTTTGTTTCAAATGTGAAAATTTATAAAATGGGTTATTGGAAGAATTAAATGTTAAGGTGCTATGAACAGTGTCAACTACCATATAAAATATAATAAATTATCAAATTACAAGTAATGTCTTTTTAAGTGCAATTATGAAAGAAGATACAATATAAACACATTAAAAGCTCTAAAGCCATGTAAAACCCGAAGGCATTAAAATTTATTAAATGATGCAATAACAACAGAATTCTTTATTTACAATAGCATTATTTAACATCAAATAAGCAAATAGCATCAGCAAAGCAATATTAACTTGCATAAATGTATTTAAAATTTCTCTGAATATATCTACCTTTGCATAAACTGCTCACACTAGAAATACAAACATCAATGCAGGTGAACAAAGTGATGTTCAGAGTCAACTCCATTTTGAAAATAAATCACAACCTGAAACACTGTAAGCTTTCTCCTGAAGAACCATAGTTAATATATTGCTTAATTTTACCCTTGTATAATCTTTTCATATACACACATCTCAGATGCAACTTCATGAGGAACTGTACAAATAAAACTCACAAATGACAAAGGAAAAAAAATGACAGTTAAATGTTTGAAGAAATGTATCATCATCACTATTCAACAACATAAAGGTTAAGTGATGATGCACTTATTCAAAAATTGTACACAATTCACTATACAAATATAATACATCGGACAGCTATGTAGGAATATACAAGACTTAAAAACAGATCTAAGGCATTATGCTAGATTTTAGCATTTTGAGGTTCTTGCACATAGCTTTTACCTGTAGTAAGAAACTTAAAAGATTTTGTTTTAGTCTATAAAGAAACACCAGGGAGAAAATTCTAATTAAAATCGAAGCCACTACAGTAATTTTCTTTTGTGCAGAGAATGCTTTGCTCTTAGGCAGCATACTACCATACAAACACTAGAAAATTTTAAATTCACACCAACAATTAATGGCTTAAGTTGCATTTCAAAATTGATTGTGTATCTTTGGGTTCTGCAAGTGGATCTGTGCCACCCATTTCATGTGTTAAGCCCATATGAACTCCATTTTTGAACACAGATTAAAAATTGCATTATATAAACTGCAAAAACATTGCTTTCAATTATTACAGGCCATAAGAGATACACATAGGGGGAGGGGCATATTAATCTTTGAGTCAAACGAATTCATTGTAATAAAACAGCTCACTTCACTTTTTAAACTTACCACATTACATGAACACTTAAATGAGTTTTACAACCAAGTTAATGTATGTATACTTTTCACATTATGTTTTTCACATTTAGTAATATAAGCGAAACACTGATTATTTGTTCTATTAAACAAAAACCAAGTACTCAGTCTAACAAATTTATTGTGTACAGCATGAGAAATACTGATAATGAAGGGAATTGATTTGGCTTTTGCTTCTATAGTGATCAATATGATCAGAGGATTCCTTCACTTACTTTTCTACTCCAAATTAGATGTAAAACAAAAATCCATTACCTGATCGAAACCATAAGAGAATTTATCATCTTTTCCTTCAAAACAGCAATGATCATGAATTATTATAAATTACCAGTATCATGAGGTTGCAGATTTGTCTGAATTAGGATTGACATTAAAATACAGCGGGCAGATGGATAAAAAAGAAGAGATAGGTAGATAGTTTTGGACGGTGTTGTAGTGAAAAGGGACTTGAAACTAAAAACAAAACAAATCCAGTTTAAACTCCATTTCTTTTTTGTGCTGTGTGAAGTTAAAAATCATTCTAATTCACATATTTCTAAACATTAAAACTGGTCACACTGAATTGTATGCCACGTGAGCCTCAGCACACGGGGAGGTCCTGGAGTTCTGGGCCAACATCTGCTTGTTTTTTTCATCACAGTTGGGCAACCCAATGGTTTGGTGGAGAAAAGTAGAGCCTTTTGAGGGGATATATGAACTGGTGGCCACTGAGAAGTGCTGTTCCTTGGCCACCTCCCTGTATTGAGATCCCTCTCAAGTGGAAAAAAAGTAGCGAAATGCAAATTTCCAGAAAGTTTCTTTAGTATGGAGCAACATTTTCAGACTGTCTACTTACCATCTATCTTTGGGTTATATCTCTCTCTATATTTCCATAATCTGTACATATAGAGAGAGATATAAATATAAATAGGGGTAGTTTGTACATTTTTCACCCTGCCACAAATAAACAATCAAATTTCAAGGAAAAACTTCTCTGTTCCTAAAAAGCCTGGCTAATGAGATATTATAAAATGTTTTGCTTTTTAGACATCAAAAAGATATCATTTTGAAATTTAGGTAAGAAAGGTATTAGGGGTTAAGGAGAAATAGCTCAAAAAAGGTCATCAGTTTCTTGGTATTGCAGTTGTCTGAAACTGACACCCATTAATAAAAGATTATTCCCCTACCAGAGTGGGCAAGAAAAACAACCATAAAAGTGGCCTGCTTAGTAACATGTAGTCTTTCTAAGGTTCATTAAGAAAGAATATAAACATATAAAAATCAAGAATTGGTTCCTACAGCGGCTGCATATCATACAGATTAGATAAATGACTTATGAGCAGAATCACAAGGTTTAGAAAATAAAAAGTCGTAAGTCTACAAATTAGGTCTAATCAAGGCATTGATATCCTTTACAAAACACCTTTAGGAGACATTGCTATGAAGATATCTAATTTAATACTGAAGTACCTCATTTTTGAGTCAATTCCACAATATGTATACCTCACAAAAATTATACAATTAAAACACATAAGTTCTCAACTTAAATTATTGCTTGTTTACATATAAATCGGATTTTATGTACCTTACAAAACTTCGGCTTAGTCAGCACTGCTAAAAAACAAAATAAAAAACACATGGCAGAGGTTAAATCTGTCGTGATATCTGCTATCAATTTAAACACACTGGCGTTTTCTCCCATTTTGGAGGCCAGAGTTGCTGGGGAACAGAATAAACATGTTTCCAAAGCAGGTATCCTTAGCTCGATTGATATCAAGTCTTAACTTTGCTCTTCTCCTTGCCAGTAAATGCATTTTTTTTTTTTTTCTGAAATTCAATACTTAGCAATTGGTAAGTGGCTGGCAAAACATTTAAGGAAATAAAGGGCTTACCTGGTTTCTGTAGCTTATATTATTTTTTAAAAGATGAATGAAAGTAGGGAGGATGGGGAATGAGAGAGGGGAAGGGAAGAGTCAGGCTGACAGGAAAGAAGAGATGCTGATTCAAGCTGTCTGATCAAACTAAAGGGAACTTAATATAGAAATGAAAATTATTTCTTCTTGATTCATGATTCAGGTGAACTAGTTTGGTTTTAACAAAGAAAAAACAAGGAAAAAATATTTGCTAATGTTAACAGCCCTCTCACAGGCTCCTTTTCATCTGTTCAGTAACTGGAGACTCTTTCCAACATGGTCTTTAGCGCTTTCTAGAGATATGACTGTGACTTTGTTGGTCTTCATGCACTGGGTGTGTCTGTAAATATGGCGCTGTCCACGGTGTCTGTCCTGCTTCCATCCCAAATTCAGGCTTTAGCTTAAAACACCTTTAGTTTTTAAAACAATTCTTTTCTTTCCCCCAGATAAAATCTTAATCTTTTGCACTAGACTGTTAGCCAGGGAAAACAAAGCAAGAAACCAGTGTCTGGAACCGAACAGGAACAGAACAAGAGCATGGATCTCCTTAAATACATACATTTAAATACATTCAATCTGACATGGGTATGAAATTTGCCTGTCAACATTTACTTTGCAGGAGAGATCTAAGTTGCACTAAGGTGAATGCAGTGAACAGACTGAGCGACTGTCTGGATGCGAGCTTCAGACTGTCAAGAGAAGAGGCAGCTCCTCCTGCCACAGCCGAGTGGATGCCACCCTGGAGACCAGGGCCCAGGCCTGTCTGCTCTGGCAGAACTGGCTGGCAGGTCAGTTGGTTCGAAACAAATAGACACAGCTCTCCAGACTGGAAGTGTTTTGAGCAAGTGAGCCCGGTCAGCTGAAGAAGCAACTGGCTACTGTCAGTGTCAGCAATATTTCTGTAGGAAAACAGACAGATAAAAAGTTGTGAAATATCTTTGAGGTTTTGATAAAACCATCATAAAGCCCATCACAAAAACATCAAAATCCCTGACTATTTTCAATAAAGCAAATCACAGAGGCCACATCTGGATGAGGACATTCGATGTGGAGGTGAACAGGCAGAGGGCGCCATTCCTTCCTCCACACAACGCTTCCAGGAGCCAAGGAGGAGCCCAGCGAATCCTACATGCTATTTCTTGCAGGCCGTCGTCTGCAAATGGATGATGAATCTCTCCTTAATGACCGCTCTCCAACCAACAACATCCTAGCTCAATTTCATTTCTCCCACCTTCAATAAAGATGACTGAACAATTCACTCAGCTGCTTTTTGGCAGCATCCGATCCAGAAGGGGCCACTGCTTCCTAATCCTTCCTCAAATTCATCCAGTACAAACCCTTCTTCTATAAAATGGCCCTCCTGATTTTCCCTAATCAGATGCTCCCAAGGTTTTCTGGGTGTGTTCTCCCTGGCTTCAGCAAGCTAAATCATGATGGATTTTGACTCCTGGGGTGTTCTTTTTTTTTTTTTTTTTTTCCTTTCTTTCTTTCTTTTTTTTTTTGAGACGCAGTCTTTCTGTGTTGCCCAGGCTGGAGTGCAGTGGCACAATCTCGGCTCACTGCAACCTCCGCCTCTCAGGTTCAAGTGATTCTCCAGCTTTGGACTCCTGAGTAGCTGGGACTACAGGCGCCCACCACCGTGTCTAATTTTTGTTTTTTTTGTAGAGATGGGGTTTCACCATGTTGGCCAGGCTGGTCTCAAACTGCTGACCTCAGGTGATCTGCTCACCTTGGCCTCTCAAAATGCTGGGATTGCAGGTGTAAGCCACCGCACCCAGCCTCTTGGGGTGTTCTTGCTGGTTTTTGGCTGCTATGTGCTGATGATGTGAATGACTGAATACCAAAGGTTATAGTGAGCAAGTCATGTGGCATTGTTTCTTCGGTTGGTGCAAATATATCTGTCAATGATTTTCTTTGGCTATTGACTATCTTCCTTCCAAAGTTTTCATTCACTTAGCAAACATTAATTCAGCATCTATTATATGGTAGGTGCTGGGATATATCCACAAGACATTCTTTGTTACTGCTATCACAAAAATTGCCCAACTAGGCAAGGCAGACAACATGGAGATTATAATTGTACCTTGCTACAAATCAAATTATCATAAATAACAACATAATCTGAGTTCTGTTAGTGCAAATACTGTCTGCTTTGGAAACATAAAACAATTGCTTCTGGGATTTAGATATTTAGACACAGAATTCTAGCCCATCAGGGCCATTAGAAATTATCTAATGTAAGTAAGATTAGAGAGGAAGCCTGCTCCAAATAATGTATTTTACCTTAGCACCCCAAAAAGAGAGTTCTGGGGAAAGTATTGCCAGATCATGAGTTCTAGTGGCCAAAGGTGGAATTACATTAGCCTCTGGTCAGATGCACAATTCTCCCAAGCTTACAAAATGAGCTTAGAATACCTGTGATTTTACTTCTTCTCAGAGAAGAACATTTAGCATACTTTATAATATAAAGCTAAATAGATATGTATTCCTAACTTGTGTCACTTTTATGATTTCATATAAAAACACTCCATGGTGCTGATTAAAATATGAAAACCCCTCAATTTTCCAGTTAGTCTAGAAAAAGAAACTCTACTGAGAAGTATTTATACCTATTGCGTTTCTGAGGCTTAGAAACTGTGTAAGGCAGTATTCTCTGGCATGGACTAACATCAAGGAGCAGCCACCGAACAGAATCAGTTTGATGGAGAACGCCGTGCTCCGCACACACCTCTGGAGTCGCACTACCTGGGGTGTACCCTGGCTGTGTCACTTAGGGGTGGGGGCCATTTTGTACCTAATACTTCTTAGGATGGTTGTAAGGATTACACAAAATGATGCACATGAAGTGTTTAAATAGTTCTTGGAACATCATAAGTGCTCACTAAATGTCATCACTACTATCACCATCATCAACTAAAAGCCAACCCTATTAGTGATCAATTTTCATAACACTAGTAAATACAAGCAATTACAAGAGAACCATGCTGCTGAGCAGTAAACTCAATTTTAATCTATTTAAATATATGTAAAATATAAAGAAATACTATAAGTTCTTATAAAAGGAAGAATCTTCTGGTTAGGTCAAATAACTGCCCTTCTCTAAATATATTTTTTTGGTAAGTCTATGGTTGTACATACTAGCTCTGCTTAAAGCAAGGTACCACTATAATTTCTAATTCAAGATAAATGGAACAGAGTCAATAAATAATGGATGACAGTAGTATCTTGTTCAACAAATAGAACCAGATTACCACTAATAATTCTGGAAAAGAGCAGGGCACAGAGGCTCACGCCTGTAATCCCAGCACTTTGGGAGGCCGAGGCAGGTGGATCATTTGAGGTCAAGAGTTTGAGAGCAGCCTGGCCAACATGGTGAGACCCTGTCTCTACTAAAAATACAAAAATTAGCTGGGCGTGGTGGTGGCGGCATGGGCCTGTAACCCCAGCTACTTGGGAGGTGGAGGCAGGAGATTTGCTTGAACCTGGGAGACAGAGGCTGCAGTGAGCCGAGATCGTGCCACTGCACTCTAGCCTGGTCGACAGAGACTCTGTCTCAAAAAAAAAAAAAAAAAAAAAAAAAAAAATTCTGGAAAAATCTCCTTGATTCATAACAGCAGCAGCAGAGCTTATTACGGAAACACAGGATGATGACTGAACCCCTATCAGTGTGCACATAAGTAGCACTGACAAATGCAAGTAACTTCTGGTTATTTCTGATGAATGAAAAGGGATATCCTATACAGATTATTCTCTAAAGGAAACGAGTATCTGTGAAAGACTGTTCTCTGGCCTTAACAACCAGCATGAAGAAAGTGCAGGTGGATGAGACAGATTCAAGAGCGGGACTAGAAAAAAAAAAGGAAAGTTGATGAGGTTATCAGTGGCCTGGGCAAGACAGTAACAGACAGGCACTGTGTCGCCCAGGATGGAGTGCAGTGGCTGTTCACAGGTGTAGTCATAGCTCATTGCAGCCTAGAACTCCTGGCCTCAAGCCAGCTGAGTAGCTGTGACTACAAGTGTGCCACCCACTGTGCCTCACCCGAAAGACGCCTTTGCTGGGAAGAGAGAACATCCTGTATTTACTGAAAATTGATGTCTTAGATCCTAATGCTACTCTTTCCATTTGGGTTTAGTGGGCCCCCATGGGGCACCAAGATGCACGTGAAGGTGAACCCCTGGTCCTGCCAGCCTGCCACGTGGCCCGCACCACGGGGCTGGTTGCAGGCCCGTCCCTAAACCCCCAGCCAGGCACTTTCTACCTTGGTTGATCTGGGTCACCAGTTCTCTAAGTCTTCAGGCTAGCTGGTGACCCTGCGTAAATTATCTCGTCCTCTGAGATTCAGTCTCCTCATCTGAAGCGGTGGTGAACCTTAAATATCTATGAAGGGCCTGGCACTGTCCCTGGTAAATTCGAGGCCAAAAGGTTCACTCCCTTCCGTTGCTCTGGGAGGTTCCTCCCTCCTGAGATGAAGAATCCCAATGCCTGGGGCTGAGGATGCTTCCAAAAATGTAGCTGAATATTTACTGTCTGTCTGCATTGTTTATGAATATCTTTCTCATCCCTATAAGACCTAAATAGAGAAGGGAGTGGCACCAAAGAAGGAAATTATCCCTTGTTGGCCTTCTCCAGTGCTACCTGCATTAAACTCTTAGAAAAATCTCACAAGTGCTCAGTGTTCCCTTCAGGGAAGTGGCAGGAGGATGCAGGGTTAAGAGTGCACATTTGGGGTCAGCTGGCCTGGATTTAGTTCCCAATGTTGTAAGACCTTGATCGAGTCATTAAACTCTCAAAATAGTAGCTCTACCAGACAGTTGTGGTGTGGTTTAAATGAGGGAATCTAAGTAAAACTTTTAATGGAGAATAGGCTTGCAGTAAATGCTCAGTACATGTTGGTTGTTTCTGTAATTTTTTAAAAGGCAGAATGTGGGACCATCTCAGTGTTCTGATTTTGTAACAGCGGGATCTCTTCTTCTTGGAGGTTACATGGCAGCTGAAAAAGGGCACAAGGCAGGGCAGATCAATTCCTGGGGCTCTTGGGAGACAGGGGTGGCGGACTGGGCCCATGAAATATTTGAGGGCCTTAACCTACAGAGTGGCTTTCTCGGGGCACCCGCTCTGCTGGAGCCCTGGCCTAGGCTGGCATGCAGCCACATGATGAAGGGTGAGGCAGGGAGATCTAATCTCACTGTGGTGAATTCAAGGAGGGAGATGTGAGCCTGGCCTCCCAAATCCATTTTTCTCCCATAGAGATATGACGTGCTCAGAGGTTGAGCTCCCCGGCACTTTTGGGTTAAAATGGTCCCTTTGTGGGAGCCCAATTATCAGTAACGTCACTGTTCTTCTGGGAAGTGTGTTCTTGATTTCAGCTTCTGCACATAAGCCATGACTGAGCTGTGTGGCTGCTCATTTCCTGTACTCAGTGGAGGAGAGAACAGAATTGGCACCAGGAAAGATACCAGCCCCTCTAGGTATGTACACACAACATCTACAGGACTCCCACCAACAGCCAGCACCTCTGCCACTCAGGACTGTGATTCTTAAAAACAAGAGAAACTGCATGCAGAATATTCACACAGTAAGTTAAAATCTGGAGCAAATTTATGCTATTACTTTCTCAACTTGAATGCTAGTGTTAACCAAATCATCCAACATCCATTTTTTTTTTTGAGGAAATTGAACAACCACCCTGTACTGTCTCTATTGGGGGAGGATTTTTTTTTTTTTTTTTTGGAGACAGTTTTGCTCTTGTCGTCCATGTTGGAGTGCAATGGCATGATCTTAGCTCACTACAATTTCCGCCTCCCGGGTTCAAGCAATTCTCCTGCCTCAGCCTCCCGAGTAGCTGGGACTACAAGCATGTGCTTCTATGCCTGGCTAATTTTGTATTTTTAGTAGAGGTGAGGTTTCACCATGTTAGCCAGGCTAGTCTTGAACTCGTGACAGGTGATCCGCCCGCCTCAGCCTCCCAAAGTGTTCGGATTATAGGCTTGAGCCACTGCGCCTGGCCAGGAGAGGATTTTTTATTTTTATTTGTACAAATTTATGGGGGTACATGTGAAATTTCATTACATAATGCATAGCGAGTGATCAAGTCAGGGTTTCAGGATGTCCATCACCCAGATGCAATACGTTTTTAACTATAGTTATGCTACTCTGCTAACATTACATTTATTCCTTCTAATTGTATGTCTGTAACCTCTCATCCACTTCTCTTCCTCCTCTCCTGCCCTCACAGTCACCCTTCTCAGTCTGTTATGTATTTTTCCACTCTCTACTTCCACGTGAATAAATTTTCTAGCTCTCATATGTGAGAACATGCAATAGATATTTGTCTTTTTGTGCCTGCCTTATCTCAGTTAAGATAATGACCTCCAGTTCCATCCATGTTGCCGCAAATGACATGATTTCATTTTTTTAATGGCTAAATAGTATTCTACTGTGTATATGTACCACATTTTCTTTATCCATGTATCCACTGATGGACACACAGGTTGATTCTATATCTTTGCTACTGTGAATAGTGCTGCAATAACCATGAATGCAGGTATCCCTTTGATATATTGACCTTTCTTCCTTTGGGAAGAAACCCAGCAGTGTGACTCCTGGATCAAATGATAATTCTGTTTTTAGTTTTCTGAGAAATCTCCATACTGGCTCTACTAGTTTACATTCTAACAGTGTATGAGAGTTCCCTTTTTACTGTATCTTGCCAACATCTATTATTTTTTGTGTTTTTAATAATAGACATTCTGACTGGGGTAAAATGGTATGTTATCTCCTTATGGTTTTTATTTGTATTTCTCTGATGATTACTGATGCTGAGCATTTTTAATATATCTGTTGGCCATCTGCATGTTTTCTTTCGAGAAATGTCTATTTATGTTCTTTGTCCACCTTTTTTTTTTGAGATGGAGTCTCACTCTGTCACCCAGGCTGGAGGGCAATGGCATGGTCTCAGTTCATTGCAGTCTCCACCTCCCAAGTACAAGTGATTCTCCCGCCTCAGCCTCCGTAGTTGGGACTACAGGCACATGCCACCACAGCTGGCTAATTTTTGTATTTTTAGTAAAGATGGGGTTTCACTAAGTTGGCCAGGCTGGTCACAAACTTTGCCCACTTTTTAATGGGATTATCTGTTTTATTCCTGTTGAGTTCTTTGTATATTATAGATATTAGTCCCTTGTTGGATAAATGGGTTGCAAATATTTTCTTCCATTTAACAGGTTGTATGGGATAGAATTTTTTAAAAAAGAGCTACCAATTGTGAAGGGTAATATCCCTTACCTTAAAGGGCCACATAGGCCCATTTACCTATGTGCCAAACTCCTCAGAGCTCTCCCTGCAAGAGATCTGCTGCTAGGTACATATTTCAATTAGGTCTAAGTACTAATTATTCTACAGTTTCATTGGCTGAACATGGTAATATCATTCTTTTTAGAACAAGTGTTTAACAGGCCAGGTGTGGTGGTTCACTTTGGGAGGCTGAGGTGGGTGAATCACCTGAGGTCAGGAGTTTGAGACCGGCCTGGCCAACATGGTGAAACCCCATCTCTACTAAAAATACAAAAACTAGCCAGGCATGGTGGCGTGTGCCTGTAATCCCAGCTACTCAAGAGGCTGAGGTAGGAGAGTTGCTTGAACCCGGGAGGTGGAGGTTGCAGTGAGCCAAGATCGTGCCACTGCATTCCAGCCAGGGTAACAAAGCAAGACACTGTCTCAAAAAAACAAAAAACAAAAGTGTTTAAGGTGTAATAAGCAGATAATACAATAATATAAATAATATACTAGATTGTTCCTAAACACAATGAAATATAGAAAACCCTTAGGAAGACTTAATTAAGGGAGTGAACAATGTAAGTTAATTCCTTTTTATCTTCCTAAAAATCTAGCCTTATAATTCAGAAAAAGCAAAAATAAAAGTTTGTCCTAACACAACTAATTCTTTGCCACTTTATTTCTTGCTTTGCTATCATAGTATCATTCCAGGGCAAAATTACCGTTCTTTTGTTGGCTATGAAGATTACAGAAAAAAAAGATTAAAAAAAAAAAAATTAGCGTTCTTAGTTCATATGGTACCATCAGCTGAGTTAAAATAAGCTTAAAGAAATAATCATTCACACAAAAGCACTGTATGCCAAATGAAACTAGAAGATATTTCACAACTATCTTTAATCTACTGGTTGACAATGTATCTATGCCAGTTTTGGTCTATCAAATATTCATGTTTGCTTTACTTCCATATTTACATATTTCACTGTTCTTTCTTACCCGTGTTGTGTCTCCCTCCTGCTTAATCATATCCATTCCAGGCAGCTGGTTTGGGAACAGGTTGCCTCCCCTCAGAGCAGGATCATTAACCTGAGGACAAGAAGACAGGACAGTGGCTATGTGGAGCAGGATGTCCAAGAGTGCACTGGAAAACAAGTGGCCGCCGCCCTTCCTCTTTAGGGGTATAAAAACGGGGAAAAGGAACTGCAGAACAATGGACTGATCCCTACACCAGCTCTCCCATGTACGTATTTTGCGGAGTCCAGAGGAACATGAAAATACTTATGAAATACTAGCTGCCTTCAAAATTAACCTTTATCTTTATCTGCATGCTGATTGAAATCAAATTCAATTTACTTAATAATAATAGAGCCATTTTTGTGCCATAACCAGTATGCTTTCTTGGCTTATTCAAATTACGCTAATGACTCACATTTGGGACTTTCAAGTCATCTGAGAAGTTCCTGACATCTTTGCTACTTAGGCAAGTTATTAACTCTCAAGAGCAAGTGTGAATACCCAAACTAGTGCTGGATTTTGTGAATTTACTCTGACCAAATGAACTATTCATTTGCATTTGTACATTTCTTTGCACATTAGAAAGTAAATGTACGAATGCTAATAGAATGATTTTTGTAGGAAGATACACTGCAGTTGCGCCTTGGGGCTTCCAAATTAACCACGGGATTCAAACAGTTTAAAATCATGCAGAAGTTTCTAAACAATCTGGATTGTTGAAAATGCATGAAATAAACATGCATCAGTTTACTGCTGAGCAGACTGGATTAGGATCGTGTTACACTAGACTATGTCAGTAGCCCTTACTTTGTACACTTTTCCTCAGCAAGCAAATTAGGAGTCGCTAGTGGCCCATTTTTGCAGGAAATACAACATCAACCCTACATTTCTCTATTGAAGAAATAAAAGCATATATATCTCTCTATAAACACACGCATATATTTTAAGAGAGAGGGTCTTGCTCTGTTGCCCAGGCTGGAGTGCAGTGGTGCAATCTTAGCTCACTGCAGCCTTAAACTCTTGGGCTCAATAGATCCTCCAGCCTCTATTTCCCAAGTAGCTGGAACTACAGGCACCTGCCACCATGCTAGCTAATTTAAACACTTTTTTTTTTTTTAAAAAGAGACAGAGTCTCACTATGTTGCCCAGACTGGTCTTGAATTCCTGGCTTCAAGCCATCTTCCCACTTTAGCCTCCTGAGTAGCTAAGCTTATAGGTACAAGCCAACATGCCAGGCTGAAAGTCTGTATTTCTTTATGTCTGCTCAATGTATCAAAATAAGCATTTAACTGCCATCAATTCAGTAACAGAAGTTTAAGTTATTACTATAAGCATACAACCTTCTTAAAATGCAAAGGGTTTTAAATTTTCTCATGTACCACTTCACATTTTTATTAATCGTCTTAAAGAGTAAAACACCAAAGCTCTGTAATAGTTCTTAAAATTTTCACAAAAATTGTGGTTCACATCAGAATTAAATGGATCTAATCAGAGTCTTCAATCTTTCACTATTCTCACAATCTTGCTCTGACATTCACAGAGCTGTCAGTGATTTCGTGCTTAAGTCATTTACACTTTCCATACTGTACTTTCTCCATATATGAAATGAGTCAAGGTCTTGCCACATTTTTTACTTGCGTGAACTATTGAGGATCAGCGGTTGAGTGGTCAGCATTTTGGGCCTTTCAAAATAAGATCTTCTGTAAATACCATGGTACAATTATTAACCTCTAGTTTTACCTCTGAATCAGCCACAGATTTTTGGATTCCAGGCTGGCTACTGCTGTCTCAAATGCTTTGAGTCTCTCTGCCATCTAGTGAAGTTAGGAACAGAATCATTTTGATGTTGTTCAACACAAAACAATTATTTAAAAAAATCATTGCATTCACATTCCAAAGTAAAAAGAATAGTTTTTGGATTATCTGTGTCTGTCTCCGCATAAATGAAGCATCATTTCAAACTAACTGGATGGCAGGTAGTTTGGCCTTTGCTTTTCATCTGGTTTTACACTTAGAAATAAATCCATTATTAAACTATAATCCTCTAGCTGGGCATGGTGGTATGTGCCTATAATCCCAGCTACCCAGGAGGCTGAGGTGGGAGGACTGCTTAAGCCGGGAGACGAAGGTTGCCATGAGTCAAGAGAGTACCACTGCACTCCAGCCTAGGTGACAGAGTGAGATTCTGTCTCAAAACAAAACAAAACAAAACAACCCCCTCAAACGATAACCCCCAAATAAAGCTATTTTAAGAGTACACTCACCACTTCATTTTTAGAGATTCATTTTAGACACTGGTTAATTCCTCAAGAGAAAAATGTCAATGATAAGAAAGTTATGAAATATTTTAAAAGCTCCTCAAGCAGTCAGGAATCCTTTCTGTTTATTTAATCATTAAAAAAGATTTTTATTAATGTCACTAACACAGGTGAAAGGTGAAAAACACTCCTCAAAATAAACGTGGGAGTGGGCGGTGAAGGTTAGATACATGGAAAGATACATTTGATGTGGAAGTAGACAAAAAGCCATGACCTGAAGCCACTGGGTTGCTTCTCCTTGGGCGCTCACCTGCTCGGGACCCATGGAGGACAGCCCCGACGTAGGCACGGAGGTCACTGAGGTCATGCTGATCTGTCCTGTCATCTGATTCATGCTGCTCATGCCACCTGTGTTGGTCGCCATGGACACACTGATGTTCATGTTGTTACTGTACATGCTGGTGTTTGCTTGCTGCCCAAAGTGTGGTGGGGACTGCTGGGAAAACATGCTAGAATACAATGGAAAGATTGAATGAATGTTACAGCTTGCTGGTATCCAGAGGCAGGCAGTTCAGAGCACTTGTTTCTCAGGCATTTACTTTGAGTGAATAAATCTGAACGGCATGAACCCAGGCTGAGATGGCTGGCAGGTAGTGGGCTTGCTGAAGCCTGAGACAGCAGGGGAAGTGGCATTCGATGATACTGTCAGGGCAAGCAAATCCTTCTCCTTTTCATACCGCCACTGTGATGGCTGAAGGACATCCCCCACTTTCATGCCTGCACCCGAGTAGCTTTCTGTTTGTTTTTATCAAATGTAGTGATAAAGGATGGCTTCTAGGTCACCGCCTTCCACAGCAATTTCTATCATAAATTGGTCAGTGGTACCTTCTTAGGGATGTTCTTGTTCCTCCAAAGGATGTTCCTTGCTAAGCTTTTGTAAATTCTAGTGACTCCTGTTCTAGGAAAAGTAAACTGGCTTATTTAGAAGTTTGCTTGATAGTGCTTGCATGAGCAGACTTTAAAAAAAAAAAAAAAGAGAAAGGAGACAGGTAGTCTATAGAAAGTTTCCCTGGTGATCATTTATCTCAACAACACACAGAAACATGGTGTTACCTGTTTCCACCCATGCTCCCCTGTGCCCATCCATTCATGTCAGAGGGGGCCTGATAGGCTGGGTTGGCCTGAGACTGTTGCATCATGGGACTCTGTGTATGTGCCATTCGGGGTGACATAAGTGGGCTCTGGGGAGTCGTAGCCCCAGTAAAGCCTGGATCAGGTTGCTGACTTATTCCTAAAAACAAACAAACAAACAAAAAAAAACAAAAAACAAAAAAAAACACAGAAACAAATTCAAAAGAGACTGTTAGTTGTATTGTAGACACTGGTTCGGGAGGGAAAGAACATTCCAAATTAGGCATGCATAAAAAATTACTTTCAAATACATGATTGTGTACTGATTAATTACATACATTTAAGAAAGATTCCAAGCTCGGATAAAATATGGAGAAAATAAAATCTCCATACTGATTCCCCCTAGTAGTTAGATGGTGCCTAGGAGCATTAACCATCATAGCTAGAGTTAGAAAGAAAAAATGCTATTCTTTCTTCAAATTCCTTTCCAAATCAAGAATGGGTCACATATTTTGATCAATGAGAAATACATATATATATATATATATATATATATATATATATATATATATATATAAAAATAGCAAAATATCACTGCAATTAGATTGTTTAAATTAAGCATATAATTATTATTTTGACACAGGGTCTTGCTTGCTCTGTTGCCCAGGCTGGAGTGCAGTGGCATGATCATAGTTCACTGCAGCCTTGACCTCCTGGGCTCAAAGGATCCTCCCACCTCAGCTTCCTGAGTAGCTGGGACTACAGGCAGGCATGACCATACCCAGCTAATTTTTTAAATTTTTAGTAGAGATGAGGTCTCACTACGTTGCTCAGGCTGGTCTTGAACTCCTGAGCTCAAAAGATTCTTGGCCTCCCAAAGTGCTGGGATTATAGGCATAAGCCATTGTGCCTGGTCAGATTGTTTAAATTAAATTTAAATTGGATTAAAGTTCAGCTATATATCAAAAGTCAACACATTTGAATAAATTTTTATTGAATTAGCTGAAGCCATTCCATGAGATGGAGCCATCTTTAAAAATAAATAGCTGTATTCATGGTTAGCTTGTTTTCTCTTTTATAAAGAGCTCTGCAGTACTTTAGGGCTATCCAAGATTAGCAAGAATAAGAAAAAAATTAAACGTATGCTTCTTGTTCAGTTTCGAGGCAAACAGAATTTAAACTAAAAGGAAAGAGAACTTTTAGCAGACTTTTCTAAACCATCAAGAAGAAAATAGAGAAAGGAGCTGGGAAACGAAGGAGGCAACTTCTTAGAGTATTTTGAGGATGGTATTAAGTACACTTTTGCATAGAAAACTTGTAAAACATGCATATTTAATTAATATTTAAATTAGCCACAAAAGAAAAGCTTAAGATTATATAGAAAAAAGCTGCACATTATCCTTCTGTTCTTTAAAGAAACAGGAGACTTGGATTTCGGCAGCAGACTTCACAGTTATTTACGGATAATTGGCAATGGGTAGGGAAAGTCATTTTGAATATTAACACTAATGTAAGCACTTACTTTATCAATAATTCAACCATTAACTGAACATGACATGCACACAAATATTAACGTTGATGACATTACACACTGGTATCTCTTAAGACTGACATTAAACAAATCAATATGAAGAGAACTAAGAGGTCTCCCACAAGAATTACCTATTCATTAAAGATCTGGTATAATCTGTAAAGTATTTTTCAAAAGTCACAGAATGTCTATAATATTTAAATTTATAGAGGTCTTTTTACATTTTGTATCTATTGATTTGTTTTGAGTCAGGCTCAGAGGCTTTCAAATATATAAATAAAAATATATATGCACTTGTAGACGTTGACACAAACAGATACATCCATACACACTCTCACACAAGATAGACACCGTCTATGCACACACACTTACTTCGGTCATTCTTAAAGTAAGACCTGCACTCAGAGAAAAGGAGGTACCTGAGCTGAGGGCCTGGAAGGTACTGTGCTGGACTTGGGGACTCCTCACAGGCCCCAACTGTCCTCCCAGGTTTCCTATCATTCCCTGGTTAGCCAGATTCATCTGGGAGCCATGCAAAGAGCTGTGAGAGAGGAGCTGTGACCCAACACTGGGGGACACTGGGGAGAAAGGACTGGTGAAAGGTGGTGGGGATGTAAGTCCAGTACCGTAGTTTGGAGGAAATGGAAACTGCTGTGCATTTGCCTGGGGAATCCGAGGGTTGCTCATAGTTGCTGGCATACCACTAGGAGCCACCATGCTTGGTGTCATATTCAACCCTTGTCCTCTCATCATCAAAGTTCGTTGCTGAACTTGCTGTTGCTGATGCATCTGTCTCTGTCGAAGATGCTGGTTCAGGATTTCCCTCTGTCTCTGGGCCAGCATCTGTGCATTAATAGGTGCCTGAAATCAGGGGTGATACATGGAGGAAAATGTTTGGGACAGACACATATTAAAAAACAAAGTGAATATTATAGACCGGCTAACAAATGGTACTATCATCTGTAAAATTATTTGGAAAAAAATTACATGAAAGGAATAACTCAGTTGAACAACTGGTGATTGAGAACGTGAGCTTCTAAGTTCTAAAGACACGATTATTCTGAAGCTTTGCTATGACTTAGCAGAGTTAAGTTTGATGCTAATATCAATTATATCATTTTGTAAGGACACAATTAACTAAAGGATCTCAAAAGAACACAGTCCTTTCTATAAGAAGACTGTAATATAAACCCTGAGGATGGTAGTATAGAGTCTCATTCAAGGGACTTTGAAGTCTACAGAGAAATAAAATCACTGGGACAAAAAGTGACGTGGTACACTTCAGAAAAGGCTGAACAGATGCAGAAGGAAAAGGGGGAGAGCGGCGAGAGTGCCTGATAAGAATGCACAGAGACCGAGTCAGAGGTGGAGGGTGGATAGGGAGGAAAGGTGGGATGGATGAAGGGAAGGGTTCCTGGTGCTTGCTGTCAGCGAGAGGCATGAAGCTGCTAAGATACCATTGATCCTCATTTGTGAATTCCACATTTCCTAAGTTGCCTACTCAGTAAAATTTATTTGTAACCCCCAAATCAATACTCATGCCACTGTCATGGTCATTCGTAGACATGAGCACAGTGGGAAAACATTTCAGATATGCAATGTGCACACTTCCAGCTGAGGTTGAACAAGGCAACACTTTGCCTTCTGGTTTCAGCTCTCATACTGTAAACAAGCGTCCTCTTTGTGGTCTATTTGGTGCCAAGATTTTTGCATTTTTTGCTTTTCCTGTTGGTGATTTTGTTGCTTAAACTGGCTCCCAGGCATGGTACTGCAGTGCTCTCTAGTGTTGCTAAGCGCAGGAGGCGGTGATGTGCCTTCTGGAGAAAATAGGTGTGCCAGATGAGCAAGCGCCATTCAGGCCTGAGTTACAGTGAGTTCTTTAAACAGAAACACACAAAAAACAAGGTTATGTGTTGACTGGATGATGACAATGTTGTGACCAGAGGTTTGCAGGAACTCAACCCTGTATTCCTCCTAAGAGCAATAGTTTAGTGTTCTCTAATTCAGTGTTTGCAGTAACTTTATGTAGCACAACTTCTTAGAATAACAAGAATTGACTGTACCTGGCAATAAAAATGGCAGTGATTAGAAGGGAAAAATGTAACATACTAGTAGGTAACTGGGTGACAGTACGGGGCCAGTGTGCTGATCTGGATCCACATCTACTAAGTTAACTTTCTTCAGAGAGGAAGAAATGACAAAAGTAGCTGCATGCATACAATGATAATAGCTGGTATGCTGCCTTACCTGTGTTGGTACTCCAGGCCTCAGAGTCAAGTTCACATTGGAAACATTGCTGATTTGATTCATAAGTGGCTGGCGATTCTAAATACATAAAAACAGGATGAATACATTTTAAGAACAGAATACATTTTACTTTAAGTTTCCCAAGTAACTGCCCTCCCCAACCCAGTATCTGTACGTTGTTGGACAGCTGTGCCATCTCACATCATCTTCCCCACATCCTCCACCCAGCACCCCTGGCTTCCCAGGTGCCACTGAAGAACAGACCTGCTGTGCTTGGAGGCGATGCTGAAGTTGAAGTCTCAGTTGATTTGGCTGGTTCTGCACTAGGCCCGTGGGCCTGAGGCCCGGTCTGGGCTGCATACGGAGTGTGGCATAACTAGGCCGCTGTCCCATGGTGTGAAAGTTTGGATCTTGCATGGGAGAATAGCTACCCTGGGCCATTTGTGCCTGAGACGCATACTGCTGTGGGAAAACAGGCGCCTTCTGCTCCAGCATGATGTTGGAATCCTGACTTGAGAACTGTTCTGGATCTACTGCTTGGCTCTGGAGAGAAAGTCCCAAATAACAAACAAATAAATTAAACCATAAAAACAGCAGAGTCAATATGAGGCTGTTTTCTCTCGCTGTCATACATTTGAAGCTTTTTATACTTTTTAATATTACACTTACTACACAAAGGTACCTTTAGCTTGACTCCACTTATCTTTCTAGAAAATGGCTCTGCTCACAGTTCTGGTTACACAAGGACAGAAGCAGGGGTCACACTGGACTCCCAGCAGCACTTTTTCCAAGGGAAGGGGAAAAATGCGCCAGGACTACAGAATGCCTCCTACCCACTCCACCAATCATATTGGCCTGGACTTTCACATGCAAATATCCCCCGGAAGTGGTATGTTTTTTGATTGATTATTCATACCTGTAGAATTCATTTTGATTAGATAACCTCTTTGGCACCTGACTGGGATCAGCAGATGCAGTGTGGGGTACTGACCATCATTATCCTGATTTTATAGCTAACAAAAATGAGACTTAAAGATACGAAGTGAATTGCAACAAGCCCTATTCAGCTAGTATGCGGTGGGGGTCCATTTCAGTTTGTGATTTGGGATCTGAGCTTCTCACCAGTGTGACGCGCTGCCTATTACCTACTTTACTGTTTTCTGTGCCTGTCAGGATTCCCTACATGCCCCACATTTTGCCATCATCCTCTCATCACCTACTAGACATGGTTTATGTGTCTGTCACTCCTGACTTTTTTTTTTTTTTTGAGACGGAGTTTTGCTCTTGTTGTCCAGGCTGGAGTGCAATGGTGCGATCTCGGCTCACCACAACCTCCGTCTCCCAGGTTCAAGTGATTCTCCTGCCTCAGCCTCCCGAGCAGCTGGGATTACAGGCATGTGCCACTACGCCCAGCTAATTTTGTACTTTTAGTACAGACGGGGTTTCTCCATGTTGGTCAGGCTGGCTCGAACTCCCAACCTCAGGTGATCTGCCCGTCACAGCCTCCCAAAGTGCTGGGAATACAGGCGTGAGCCACGGCGCCCAGCTACTCCTGACTTCTTAGGGCTAACCTATCTACTTGGGTCAGAATGGGACAGGCGAACAAACCCAGAACTTCCCCGGGCTCCAGGACACCTCAGACTGAGGTGGCCCTGAATGTTTATGTGCCGAGGGGAAAGGTGGACCTGGTTGATTCTCCTTTTCCTTCTACTTCTAGGAGTAACTGCTACAAACCTAATGGTATACAGGAAGAAAAGGCTCTGGCAACAAATGAAGTCTTTCAAGCTTTCCGTTTTTTTTTTTTTTTTTTTTTTTTGAGGCAAAGTCTTGCTTTGTTGTCAGGCTGGAGTGCAGTGGCGCGATCTCGGCTCACTGCAACCACCGATTCCCCCGTTCAAGCAATTCTCCTGCCTCAGCCTCCTGAGTAGCTGGGATTACAGGCACATGCCACCATGCCCAGCTAATTTTTGTATTTTTAGTAGAGATGGGGTTTCACCATGTTGGCCAGGATGGTCTTGATCTCTCGACCTCGTGATCCACCCACCTCGACCTCTCAAAGTGCTGGGATTACAGGAGCGAGCCAACGCGCCTGGCCTCAAGTTTTCTTTAGCTCAGTCCTAGGCCTTCTTGAAAACTGTCTACCCATGTAGTGCTGGAGCCGCCCGGAACCCTAAGCTCTGATCAGCACAGCCCTAGGGCCAGTCTGTGATAGCCAGGGGCCCACTGCCCTCCCTGTGTTAATTCTAAACATGGGGATGGAGCCTAAGCAGAGGAAACCATTCATTGCTGAATTACTGCTCTAATTACACACACAAAACTATCTCAGAACTTAAACATGAATATGAATAATTTGCATTCTATACTTCCCTCAACTCTACCTAATAATCATATTTCTATAATTCAGTTTCATGACAATGTTATAATGATGGTGGATTTGATGAGACAAAATAGAAATAACAGAAATGAGTGAAAAACGGACTAAAAATATTAAATGACACGACACCTGTTTTGATAACATTACAAGTCACTCAGCAACTCCACAGATCACATTTTAAAATGTCACTTAGACAAACTCAAGGATAAAATAGTACTGAGTGCTAAATTCTAACTATCACTGAAGACAAAGCAAACCAGTCACATAGGAAATATTTAAACTCCATTTTCCTTTCTTAATTTATTTTAGGTTATATCATGTAACCTCAAGTCATTTCTTTCCATTCTGCTGTTTTCAATATGAATTGATAAGTCATAACTCCCACCTGTGTCTGCTCAACTGTGGGAATTATGATAAGACTAATTTTAATGTTTCAGAGAAGTCTCCAATGACTCTGCATCGCCTTTCTCTCAGAAAGATGATGACACGTCATATGGCCAAGTAGTAGACTGGACACTGGCAGGTACTTTTTGACAGTAAGGAATAAAGATGATTCATGCTAAGTAAGGAGGAAAACAATAACTAGAATGCGATGGTTTTTCTGGGTTAGTCTTTACACAGTAAGCCAGGCTGCACTGCTTCACATAAAGTTAGCTGTGCAGCCAGTTCAGATAGTGTTTTGTTCTTTCAAGGGACTATGTTAGGTTATTTATTATATCATTGCTATCAGGTACTCTAAAAGCAGGGACTTACTTTTTTATAGTAATCAACTAATTACTTGGAAGAAGAAAGCTAAATAAGCTCACTAAGATTAGTTAACTTTTTCATATTCCCATTTGCGCTTAAATATCCCCAAAATTATGGTGGGCTAAACCATAAGTGAAAGGAACTGTAGCTAGGACTATAGGTGTGTGCCACCACAACTGGTTGCTACATTTTATTTTTTTGGTAGAGACAGGGTTTCATTATGTTGCCCAGGCTGGAGTGTAGTAGCTTTTCACAGGGACAATCATTGCACAGTACATCCTTGAACTCCTGGACTAAACCATAAGTGAAAGGTTGAGCCCACCATTTTTAAAGGTAAAAATGATGAAAGAGTTGCAGCTACCTGTAAAATGACTTCTGCTAACTTATGTGGAAAGTACTCTTTTAGCACAAACAGCTTCCTATCACTGGCCCACAGGTGTGAAATGAATGCAGTGGTCACGACTACAGACACTCACACCGGCTGGAAGCCCAGGGGGAAGCGTCCGAGGTCACAAGGTAGCAATGTGCTGTTTGTGGTTTCTCTGTATCTTGTGTGTCCTTCCCTATCAGCAAGGATGGACACCAGGTGAATTGGACTTGAGTTTGTGCCTTTCTGCTAACTTGAACTGTATGCAAAGCTCATTCTCAGTGCTCTCCATTCTCAGGCAAAAGTTTATGTGAGGGTTACAAGGAAAGGGGAGGAAGAAACAGGGCCAGCCTGTTTTGAGGTAAAAAAACAGTATATTCTAAAAAGCAGACTGTGCAGTACCTGTAAACAGCAAACGGACACCTCTGTGCCCATGAGAGCGCTTGGCCCCCACCTGCTGCCCTTCTGCGCATACCTGGCTGACCAGTTCAGGTATTCCCAAGGCTCTGTCAATCTCCTCCAGGCCATCAAAATTCCGCAAGGCCAGATAGAGCTGGTCCAGAAGAGCTCCCTCATCACTCGGAGACTCAGCTGCAGGATGTGGACACAGCAAGTCATCTGGAGAACTGCCAAACGGCTGCCTGTAAAGACAGAAATGTTATCTTGGGCCAGTGAAAAAGCTAGTTGATTAGAGAACAAATTTTTTATCTCAAAGGTGAAAGTATCAATTGACTTCCAGGGTTGTTGCAACAAACTACCGTACCAACTCAACACAGAACGAAAGGACAGTCTGAAATATTCGATACACTTTATTCAGTGCCCAATACAGGCCAGACACAAATCTAGACATTTAAGGTATGATTTTTATTTCTATTGGTCTCACTTCACAGTTTGCAAAGCTGAGGCTTTGTGAGGTGAGGTCCACATGGATCTGTGCAAGTCCAGGGCTCACCAACCTACACTGACTGCTCAAGCATGTAAATATTTACTTGGCATTGAAGGAACCAAAGGACTTTTCTGCACTTTAGTAGGAATCACTGATTGACTTAAGATTCTTACTCTACAGGAAGCTGTGATGACCCACTTGGGAGAGACAGAGAACTAGAGGCATCAGAGCTGCATTAATTTTCTTGAAGCTAGATTAAATTTGGCTGGGCTGATAGGAAATTTCTTAGTCATGCACAAGCAGGCCTTGAAAACATGTATTTTTCTCTGAGACAGGGTCTCACTTCGTTGCCCAGGCTGGAGTGCAGTGGTATATTCATGGCTCACTGTAGCCTCGACCTCCCGGGCTTAGGTGATCCTCCCACTTCAGCATCCAAGTAGCTGGGACTACAGGCACGCACCACCATGCCTGGCTAATTTTTTGTATTTTTTGTAGAGATGGTGTTTCGCCATGTTACTCAGGCTGGTCTCGAACTCCTGAGCTCAAGCGATCCACCCACTTCGGTCTCCCTAAGTGCTGGGATAACAGGTGTGGGTTACCACACCTGGCCTGAAAACATTAAAACCCTCAAGAAGCGTATCTGTTAGCCTTCCTGCATTAGGTACATAAGGAAAGTGGATCATGAACATGCAAATTATATTTGTTATTATATAAGATAATTGGTGATAAAATCAGAACACTAAACTCTAGATTACATGGTACATACAACTCCTATACATTTAAATTAGCTGTCAGAGTAGAGAAGGGGTGTGTGTGTGTGTGAGAGTGTGTGTAGTGATGCCACCATGGCTCACTGGGCTCAAGTGATCCTCTGGCCTCACCCTCCTGAGTAGCTAGGACTATAGGTGTATGCCACCACAACTGGCTGTTGCATTTTTTTTTTTTTTCTGGTAGACAGGGTTTCATGATGTTTCCCAGGCTGGAGTACAGTAGCTTTTCACAGGCACAATTATTGCACACTACATCCTTGAACTCCTGGGCTAAAGGAATCCTTCTACCTCAGCCTCCTGAGTAGCTGGGACTACAGATGTGATGTGTGCCACCAAGCTTGGCTAATTTTTATAAATTTTTTGTAGAGACGGGGTCTTGCTACATTGCCCAGGCTGGTCTCGAACTCCTGGACTCAAGCAATCCTCCCACCTTGGCCTCCCAAGTGCTGGGATAACAGGCGTGAGCCACCACATCTAGCCTAGAGGAGGCTTTTAAAAAAGAGCTTCTGAGTTGCCTGAATACTAAAATGGAAAATGGTATTTGTACTTTACCAAACTCTATTTTGTACTCTTAGAGTCACTACATGATGTTTTGGAGAAAATAAACGTTTATAGATTAAAAAACAAACAAAAAGTTTATAGATGAGCAAACTCATTCTTAAGCAAGTGAGAATAAACTTATCAAGAAATGAAGTTACCTATTAACACAGTTCAATACGCCATTTGGTTTTTAAATGCTCTAATATGCTATTTTGGCTTAGAATCCTGAAACACTGAAGTACTAGCACTGAAACCAATAATTAATTTCAAATGGTCATAAAGGAATGCATTAATAACAATGTATTCTGTCTACTCACCTCTAGTAACTTGGAAATTGTCCAGCTGAGGGTCCCTGGAGGCCACTTCTCACCTGCTTCCCTGACTTCCTGGCTGCAGGAGCTCCTTGCATTTCTAAGGGACCCACCCAGACCCCTGAGAGGCAGGTGCTCTTCCCACTCCTGCCCCTTTCTTGTCACTACTGGGCTTCACAAAGTCACACATGCTGGGAGCTTGCTGACTCTTTCCTCCTGCTTCTCTACAGCCCACTCTCTCCTAGAACTTTCTTTAAACCAAACGTGATCAGATTGCTCCACTACTGCTACACTTAGGGAGGGGGAGGAAGAAGCAGATGCAGAAAAGCAGTCAGGAGAGGGAGAAACCACTGAACTGTCTGCCATGATAGCAAAGTGGGAAGGAGATTCCTCAATGAGGAGAGGCCAACAAACATGAATGTGGCAGGAGTTCCATGAAACAGTTCAAGTTAGTCAAGAGTAATGTCAGCTATTTACCAAATTGTCTTAGGCAGCGACCTCATTTCCTAAAAATGCTAGTTAAGTTAGACATTAAAGGATTTTCTTTGCCTAGATTTTGTCATTTTCAACTTTTTTCTTTGGAAGCTGCATTCATATGCAACCCTCCCATCCCAAATGTATTCAGTGATGGCAGGCTCGTGTGAAATCTAATGCATGCAGGTGGCACAAGCAGACCTTCCAGCCTCACATCTGGCGGAAACCCACTGTCAGAAGGAGGCAGGCACTATCTCGTGCCTTTGTAAGACCACTCCACCCTGACAGACCAGCAATACAGCCAAATGTGTATTAACAAACAACTAAAACAATCATTTGAATTTAAACAATTTCCTACATCATAAAATCACTTTTTGTTACATGCTTTTCTTTTTTAATTAAAAAAAACCCAAATGAATGCAGAGATTAAAAAGTTAAACAGTGCACCCAGGCTGTCCCACTTTGGTTAAGGCCCTCTTCAACACAAGCTGGGACTCTCAGGACACTTTGCCAACAACTTTCCTGCTTGCATGATATCTCTGATTCTAATACGATGCTCTCAGGTTCCCATTCCCAAAGCACACTTTACTGAGCAAACAGGCCCTACTCAGAATTCTTATGTGGTTCTTCAGCTCTCCCAGGAAAATGCCCCTGGAATGCGGTGGTAGTGGTGGTAGAATTCAAGGACACATGCCTTTGATAATGCCTAACCTTCCGAAACTTAATGTTCATGCCTTCCCTGTGAGCCCCAGCTATCAGGGGCAGCTGACCTTTCTCCAAAAGATGCTACACATACCACCAGAAAACCAAGACCTTGTCATTTACCCTATCCTTCCCATGCGCTTCTCCAGCTGAGGGTCTACTTTCCATTGGGGCGCCACCCATCTCCTCACAGACCGCCCCACTTTCTCCTCTCAGCATTAAGCCACTTACTGTGCTATGCTGAATTGATACTAACAATTTACGTTAAAAACGCAACTTCACACCATGCTCACAAGGGGCAAGCATTGCATCCTCTACCTCTTTTTGGCTCAGTGCTTGAACATAAACACAGTATACGTGCAGTAAGTTTCTAGCAGATGAAAACAAAAGGTTCCTGATTTGGCTGAGCTACAATACATTAATAACCACTTTTATATTCAGAAATACATACTGTCTTGTGGCTTGGTGTCACAAATTTGGGCATATCATGAGTGGTATCACTTCCCTTAGAGATGTCATAATATGCTTGCTAACAGAAAAAAATACTGATCCAGACTCCCAATCCCAACTTTATAAATGGCCACTAACAATGAAGAAATTATTTTCCTACATTTTGGGCAATTATATATAGTTACAACCTGGATAGTATCTGACAGATAAATATAATAAATATAATATTAAGACGAGAATGGAATTCAGAGTAATAAAGGGAAAAATAACACAGGCCCCAGGCTGGTGCAAAATAATAGGTAATAAACAAGCAGAGAAGAGATCCTGATATCAATAGAAATCCCATACCTTGAAGTCTACATGTTTATTTATGGACTAGTAGGTCATTAAGTATGGGAATAACGAGGAGAATTAGGTCAAATTCTCAGCATCTGTTTGAGAAACCATAACATTATCATTTCTTCACTTTTCAAAAGTATTTTCAAAATTCTGCAAAAAAGCAGCAGCTACTGAATGATGAGAAATAGTCAACAAAAGAAACCTTACTTACAGATACATTTCAAACAGGAGAAAATCAAATTAAAATTGTGAACTTAGGCCTGGCACGGTGGCTCACACCTGTAATCCCAGCACTTTGGGAGGCTGAGGCAGGTGGATTACTTGAGGTCAGGAGTTCGAAACTAGCCTGGCCAACATGGCAAAAGCCTGTCTCTACCATAAATACAAAAATTAGCCGGGCGCCTATAATCCCAGCTACTTGGGAGGCTGAGGCAGAAGAATCACTTGAGCCCAGGAGGTGGAGGTTGCAGTGAGCCGAGATCACGCCACTGCACTCCAGCCTGGGCAGCAAAGTGAGACTCTGTCTCAAAACAAAAACTGTGAACTTAATGCAAAAGGAAGTCCTTCATGAAAGACAGCTATTGTATTTCAAGAGAAAACCCCTTTAATAAAACCAACAGAAATCTTTAAAAAGTCATCTATAAATTTTGACTATATTATAAAGAACTCTTTTATATACCAGATGAATGAAGGAAAAAAAAACCCCATAATGGAATTAAAAGTGGAAATTAGCTATAAATAAATGAATATGTGAATGTTACAGATTTAAGGGCTAAACTACTATTTTTTTGAAATGTGTACATAAACTAAGGCTGGATTAATCAAACATTAAAAAGCCTGTTCCTAAACATTAATTGTGATGCTTATAAAGGGGATTTTTAAAAAGCACTGCTCTTCTTTTATTTCAAAAGAGAGACATAGTTAGAACCTTTATTACCCATTACTTCTGAATTTCTATGACAATAAGATTACCATAAAGCTGGTCGTAAGTTTCTTCCACACTGAATTATTTAAAATAAAAATGTGAGAGTGGCTAGAAAAACTGAAATAACTTTAAAGGTAATGAAAATGTTTTGTTTTGTCCACACAGTGCTTATGCAAAAAACCTAACTGATGGCAACGGAAACGACATGCTAGGGCAGTGCTGAGTCACAGACACTTGCACAGCAAACTTAACATGCTGACTCTATTACTGGACCAAGTATAATTCTGAACTTGCTTCCTTTTTTTTGGAGATGGAGTTTCGCTCCTGTTGCCCAGGCTGGAGTGCAATGGTGCGATCTCGGCTCACTGCAACCTCTGCCTTCTGGGTTCAAGTGATTCTCCTGCCTCAGCTTCCCGAGTATCTGGGATTACAGGCATGCTCCACCATACCTGGCTAATTTTTTTGTATTTTTAGTAGAGACAGGGTTTCTCCATGTTGGTCAGGCTGGTCTCAAACTCCCAACCTCAGGTGATCTACCTGTCTCAACCTCCCAAAGTGCTGGGATTACAGGTGTGAGCCACCGCGCCCGGCTCCATTTTTGTTTTAACAGAGCTCTCCTCCTATTTGGGCAACACTAAAAATCCTAATTTTGGGCCTAGTTCTTCCTAAAAATTAATCTTCGACATTTCATCCAAAAACAACTATCAGGTGGTGGATTTAATTATTATACATTTGTCCTGTGTTATATTTAACTTTCCATGGAAATGGGTGGGTTTCTAACATATCAAATAAACATATCTAGAAATAGCCTACCATTCACTGACATCATGAAATCAGAATCAAAGAACAAGAGGGACTGTGAGAAACCACCATCTCCAAGTATGACAGCAGTTCCGAGAGCAACAGCAATGGCTATCTACCTGGGGCGCGCTTCTCTGTCTACACAGCACGTGCCTCCCACTGCCCTTGGCAGCCAGTTTGGGATGAGCCACGCCGCCTGCCTGAGGTTCTTCCTCTGTCACCCAATGCCTCAATTCTACTCACAGCAGTCCTTACTCTGGGTCTGTGATGTGTAGCTTTTACCAGCTGAACTGGCTTCCTGTCATCTCTGCCATCTGAAATCAGACCTTTTCTTCAAGACTCTGAAGCCTTCTCCAAGCATCCCGGTTGGATAATCTTCTGAAACGTGGCTTAGGATTTTTATACTGAACACTACCTCAGTATTACAGTTATCAGCATACATATTTTATTTTCCATCTAATTTGTAACTTCTTCAAAGGCATGTCCTAGGTCATACTGATTTCTGGATTCATCCCTCCCCTTCGTGCACTGCATAGTAGATAATATAGTCCAAATAAACCAAAACTGGTCAGGCACCAGCTACTCAAAAGGAAAAGATTAATTTCTGGACAGGTATAAAATAACTGGCTACCCTAGGTGCTCACGACTCACCTGTTTTGGCTGGCAAAAGATGCCTGGTCTATAGGCAGGATGCTTTCAGGCCATGGGGCAGTCTGATTTGGAGGAGCTTGTTGCTGGCTATACTGAGGTCCCCCCATGTTCATCTCTAATTCAGATGGCCCTAGAAACGGAGAAGAAAAAAATCTTACATCTTTAATCAAGGAAGCATTTATTTCTGCTATGTAATATAAAGTGAAATGTCTGGTTTATGAAAAAGGGAAAACACAGAAGCAGTAATAATTAACTAGGTGAAAATAAGAAGATAAAATTCTGATTCTGAAACAGAAGTCAGTAAATATGAAGGCCATTTCAGAGAATATCTAGACAAGCAGTTCTAAACCTTTAGCATTTAAGACTCTAAATACTCAAAAAGTTTTTGTTCGTGTGCATTACATCTTATTGATATTTACTATATTGGAAATTGAAATTGAGAAATGTAGATTTAAAAATCACAATAAATGAATTATATGTTAATATAAAAGATTTTGTTTCTAGATCCAAGTGAGGGGAATAAATAAGATTTTTGAATGCAAAATTTAAAAAATTCTTTTATTGGCATTGTTTTACATTTCTACAAATAGCTTTAATGTCTGGGTTAATGGAATAGAGTGAAATCTTGTTTTTGCATTTCACCTGCTGTGATATCATATAGCATGTAAAATTTCTGGAAAACTCTATCATACGCTTGGGCGATAGTAAGAGTGAAGAAGGCAACAGTGTTTTAGGATTAGTATGAAAATAGTTTGGGCCTTGCAGACACTTCCTGACTGGGAATCAGGGAGCTGGACCATGTTTCTAGGAAGCATGTCGAGACTGCTGGCTCCTGAACGTCAACTAACTGTACTTCACCTGGCTCCCTTACCAGAGCAAGAGCAGAGCAGAAAGGAGGCCCAGACAACCCACACATGCTCTTTCTCTGAAGTTCTTTGAAAGGCTTTAAAGCCAATGGATCAGATGAGCTTTTAAAAATTGTATTATCGGCCGGGCACAGTGGCTCACGCCTGTAATCCCAGCACTTTGGGAGGCCGAGACGAGCGGATCACGAGGTCAGGAGATTGAGACCATCCTGGCTAACCTGGTGAAACCCCGTCTCTACTAAAAATACAAAAAAATTATCCGGGCGTAGTGGCGGGTGCCTGTAGTCCCAGCTACTCGGGAGGCTGAGGCAGGAGAATGGCGTGAACCCGGGAGGCGGAGCTTGCAGTGAGCCGAGATCGCGCCACCGCACTCCAGCCTGGGCAGTCAACCGAGCAAGACTCCGTCTCAAAAAAAAAAAAAAAAAAAAAAAAAAAAATTATATTATCATCATTATCTGTGGACCTGTATTCCATTCCAAAAGATAATTTTCTGTTGAATTCATGGCTTTTGGAGTTTACTAAAAATCAGAGAAACTCAGCTATACAATAAAGCTTATAGAACTGTATTTCCAGCTTAAGACCCAGATGCTCTTCAATGAAGACTGAGAATAAATTACATTTCTGGATATAAGGTACTATTATGATTTTTAATCAAATATTTTTAAATTTCTCATTTAATTTTGCATATAAATCAGTTTTTAGCATTTTTCATGCTGTCAAATTATACAAATTTATGTTCGAGAACCACTCATTAAGTGCATTCAATGTAGTAAGGCAATGTAAATGCCATCTCTGAGAAACAATAAGCCAAAATATGCTGAACAATTAAATAGGTAAGAAAACTAATGCCAAGTTAGGATGAAAATTCTATACTTTGTTCTACACTTTGTCTTGTCAAAACAACCCTGGCATCTTTTTTTTTTTTTTTTGAGGAGTCTCACTCTGTTGCCCAGGCTGGAGTACACTGGTGTGATCACAGCTCACTGCAACCTCTGCCTCCCGGGTTTAAGCAATTCCCCTGCTTCAGCCTCCTGAGTAGCTGGGACTACAGGTGTGTGCCACCACGCCTGGCTAACTTTTGTATTTTTAGTAGATATGGGGTTTCACCATGTTGGCCAGGCTGGTTTTGAACTCCTGACCTCAGGTGATCTGCCTGCCTCAGCCTCCCACAGTGCCTGGCATCTTTTTTTGAATTATTTAGCTCTTCCTCATTGTGCAATATCTAAGTATATGAAAAGAACATAAACATTAACTTATTGGAATTATGCTAATGCACAAGAGGAGGGCTAACATGGCAATGATAAAGGACATAATCTCAAGTATGAGTTGTACAGACCACTGATTTTTAAAATATAACAGCTTTATTGAAAGATAATTCATATAACATACAATTCACCTATTTAAAGTGTACAATGAGTTTTAGTATATTCAGAGTTGTACAACCATCACCACAATCAACTTCAGAACACTTTCATTCCACCAAAAAGAAACCCATTACTCATTAGGAGTCACTCCCCACTTCCTACCTGAGCCCCTCCCCTCAACTCCTGGCCCTAGGTAACCCCTACTTTACTTTCTGTCTCTACAGATTTGTCATTCTGGACATTTCATATAAATGGTATCATATAATGTATTAGACCATCAATTTTAATAATATGTGAACTGTCTCCAAATAGAATTCTAGCAATCCTCACATTCTGTGAGATGTTCTGTAAGACCTTGTAACCTTCAGTGAGGGCCTGGGAGAGTCTGATTTACCAATCTAGGTGGTGGCCCAGGAATCTCCATTTTAAGTTCCCGATAATTGTTCTGATGATCACACAGCGTTAGAAACCACTGCTGTACCACCAAACTATTATTATTATTTCTTTCTGAGACAGAGTCTTGCTCTGTTGCCCAGGCTTGACTGCAGTGGTGTCATCTTGGCTCAAGGCACCCTCCACCTCCTGGGTTCAAGCGATTCTCCTGCCTCAGCATTCTGAGTAGTTGGGATTACAGGTGCTGACCACCATGCCCAGCTAATTTTTGTAATTTTAGTAGAGATGGGGTTTCACCATGTTGGCCAGGCTGGTCTCGAACTACTGACCTCAAGTGATACTCCCACCTTGGCCTTCCAAAGTGCTGGGATTACAAGCGTGAGCCACTGCACCCTGCCTATTTCTTTATTAATAGTGTGACGTTATAATTCACTTCTCCCCCAAAGTTGAAATTAGGTAATTTAATAAAAACACCTCAAAGGTAGTTGGTTCTCTTATGTAACCTTTGAGATTCTGATTCCATACAGAGTTCCAGCAAAATCTCACGGCAGCTTCAGGGGAGGATTATCTAAAATGCACATGAGAAGCATGTCTTGAAAGAACTTATGGAGCTGATCCTCTTGTCTAAGAGAGCATAAAAGTTAAAAGCAAACAGCACTAGAGCCACCTTACCTATATTCATGACCTGAGACTGAAGCGTCTGTCTTTGGCCAGGCTGGCTGCTGGGCCTCATGGGGATGCTGGCCGCTGGATTCCGAATCATACCTCCTTGGACTGGCCGGTTCATGGCACTGGTGGTAGCAGCACAGGTGACTCTCACAGCCGAACTCTGTGGTGCCCATTCTCCAGATGGCATGGTAGGCCGAGAAGCACTGCTACCAATCATTCCTGCATGCAAGCCAAAGAAAACTGAGAGATGCAGTAACTGAAAACATATTTAGCATGTATGAACACCAGATGATCTTAGCCTACAAAATAATCATTCTGTAATTCACACTTATCCAATAGCTAATGTTCTCATTGGCCAGATGTGGGCCCTTGGCTAAGAAATAAGAATTGGCAATTACTACACAGTTTTCATAACATGGACTTGCCACTCTTTACAGTTCAGAAAAGCTGTTAAAATTGTTCCCATTTGTATTTAGAAACAGGTGCCGTGGCGTGTGGATAACCCCAACTTCCTTCCTCAGGAAGTGAATCACATTAGCTGATATACACGTCAATGCTTTACTTTCCAAAAGGGAGGTAGAGGCTAAGAGGAACAAGGTAAAAACTGATAATCAATACTCTCATTATAAATGACAATCATAGAAGATATCTTGAAGTCTACATGAGACTTTATCCTCAAATCTCCTTCAGGGTATACTTCAAAACTGACCAAGAGTAGCCTCTAAGTAATGGAGAAATTATAGATCTTTCTGATAATTACTGTAGTTCTTCATAGCCAAGACAAGGGAGTTCCTTGCCTTGTATCCACTGTATTCCTGACTATACAGACCTAGAATGGGTTAGGACAGATTTGTAAAAATCCCTTCCTTTTTGAGGTGTTAAGAGTTATCTGACCACACATAAAATCGTAACGCTCCTAAGCAGGACTGTGTTTGCGCTGTACTGGCCTGGCCCCCAGGATGCTGATAATGGTCAAACATTTGCTAAGACTTGATATTCTAAAGGGGGAACTCTTCAAATGAGGTCTCTTCATTTTGAAGTGTTTAATGATGGATACATAAAGGTACTGCTTTCAAATATATGGCTGCTTTCATTTTCTTTAATTACGATAAACAACTAAAAATGGGGTATATTTAACAAATGAACATGCATTGTGGGCGTTTCTTCACTTCTGAAATGAGAATGTGCTGTGACGATGATTAAGGGTGAAAGGCAGTCAGTTAGATTTTAAAAAGTTAAGAGGCCAGGCACGGTGGCTCATGTCTGTAATCCCAGCACTTGGGGAGGCTGAGGTGGGCAGACTGTTTGAGCCCAGGAATTCGAGGTCAGCCTGGGCAACATGGCGAAGCCTCGTCTCTCTAAAAAATATAAAAATTAGCTGGGCGTGGTGGCAGATGCCTGTAGTCCCAGTTACTCGGGAGGCTGAGGCGGGAGGATTACTTGAGTCTGGGAGGTTAAGGCTGTGTTGAGCCGTGATTGCGCCACTGCACTCCAGCCTGGGTGACAAAGTAAGACTCTGTCTCAAAACTAAAATAAAAAGTTAGAAGGGTATTCTATTAACACATATTTTAAAAAACATTTTAAAATTAGATTTGAACTATAGAAAAATATTATGGGAAAAAGGGATTTTATTTTTTAAAAAATCTGTTATCTAAATAATATGACAAGTTTATAGAAAGTCTAGAAAGCAAAAAAGAGAATGAGCCATAATTCAACAATAGTACTGCAATGATAACTGGGAAAGTCCCTCTCAGTCTGTGTTTTTTTTTTTGAGATGGATTCTCGCTCTGTCGTCCAGGCTGGAGTGCAGTGGTGTGATCTTGGCTCACTGCAACCTCCGCCCCGAGTTCAAGCGATTCTCCTGCCTCAGCCTCATGAGTAGTTGGGATTACAGGTACATGCCACCATGCCCATTTAATTTTTGTATTTTTAGTAGAGATGAGGTTTCACCATGTTGGTCAGGATGGTCTCGAACTTCTGACCTCGTCATCCACCTGCCTCAGCCTCCCAAAGTGCTGGGATTACAGGGGTGAGCCACCATGCCTGGCCCAGTCTGTGTTTTTTTAAACAGCGTGAGGGTATTGTATGATCTTCATAGCCTGGACACCAGTGCTCTCTCAGCTGCTGGGATTTTAATACAGGCCTATTCTCAAATTCCTGCAGAAGATTCCTAGAAGAACTCATATCTTCTTGTATTTTGCTGGTAAGCCTTAGTAAGTCATGGCTCCTTTTTCTCTTATAGAACTTTACATAGATCAATATTTTATTTATCTTAAATTTTAAATTAATCTTTATTTATTTATTTATTAATCTTTATTTATTTAATGAAATGAATATGACTGACTATATAATTAGTGAAGCAGTCAATGAACGACACACGTGGCAGGCACCCAATAAATATTTGTTGAAGGAATAAGTTACCTTAATACAGCACAGTTCACAGTTCTCATGAATTCCTTACAAACAAAAGAAAGTTAAAAATCTACGTCTTCTCCTTAAATTGAATTCTTATATTCAGTTAACTGTCTAAACGGCACTCAGTATGTGTACAGGGATACAGGCTTGGCTAAAAATAAAATACCAAGAGTTAAAACACCTACCACTATAAATTCTTCTTAAAAGATTTCTTTCCATGCCTTTGTTTCTAGTGACTCATTGAGACTAAGAAAGAAAGCTATAAACTGTGAGCAGCTCTGCATTAGAAAACTCAGCATCCTGCTGTATCCATAATAAAAATATGTTACAGGGTACAGGATGTGGATGTGGTGGCAACAGCAATCAACGCTACTGCAACGACTTCCGATCTGAACTGGATGTAAGCTTGGGAATATAATGGCCACTGAGATAGTGACTATTACCTAGGAAATGTGCCTACGCAAATTGCCGGACACCTGAAATTATAGCAGATCAATGCCCAAACCTGATCACAAGCAACTTCCTACATCTTCAAAAGGGAGCCAGGGACCATATCTGAAAGCTATTAGGCCAGGCATATTACTGTTTAAAGTTCTTTATTTTTAATTAGTACTTTTTGGAATAAGAATTTTATCACCTAGAAGTATAAAAGGTTGGTTGAATTTTAAGCTCTTATTCTGAAATTCTCCAAACACAAATAATCAATCCATAAGAAGTTTTGGGGGTATCAGTAAATTATCCCTGGAATAATTTTATATATACCCTGCAATGCCTAGAACAGTAACTGAGATAGAAGTGAAATAAGTCTCAGCTATAGGATTAATGGTTGGAAACCTCATAAAAGTAACAATCACAGAATTAAATGGTTAGCTCACTGGAAAGGCTTTCCCATATGCCATTCTCACAGTGAAAATCTGTAGAATTTTCTCACTTTCAGATGTTTTCTAACATAAAAAGTTCACTTGAAAAATTCTACTAGTTTAATGTGGATAAATATACCATTAAATAACCCACCAATAAAGTAACAGTGCATTTGAGCCCTTACCTGTGCTATTGTTCCCTAAATTTCCTTGATTTCCTATCATCCCTTGATTACCCATCATTCCTGGCTGAGGTATCACTGAGTAGGGACTACTGTTTCTGATTGGTGGGAAAGGTCCAGCACCAGTTGGGCTTTGCAATGTGATGTCAAGTGGTAAATTCTGGTTTGGCAATAACCTGCCCAGTTGCCCTGGTCGTGGGTTATTAAAAGCTAAGGAGAAAACAAATGAAAATTGAAGGTTAATATAGGATAATGGAAAATAATATTAACAGTAGTGTTTAGGGACAATGTCTGTAAAATGACAAAGGTATGCACGTCAGAGACCAACTACCTAGACAAAAGACAAAATTACAGACAAAAAACACATGCAGCACCCCAAAGCATAGATGTGTGATCTAATCAACCGGTCTCTAATTCTTGACGATCTTGCAAAACAAAACAAAACAAACACATATATATTATTTACCATATACCTTCCTCACCAATAGTAATATTCATTCATTCATTCATTCATTCATTCATTCATTCATTCTCTCTCTCTCTTTTTTTATTCTGAGAGAGAGTTTTGCTCTTGTTGCCCAAGCTGGAGTGCAATGGCGCGATCTCGGCTCAGTACAACCTCCACCTCCCAGGTTCAAGAGATTCTCCTGCCTCAGCCTCCCGAGTAGCTGGATTACAGGTGTGCACTACCACGCTTGGCTAATTTTTTTTTTTTTTTTGAGACGGAGTCTTGCTCTGTCACGAGACTTGAGTGCAGTGGCACGATCTCAGCTCACTGCAACCGCTGCCTCTAGGGTTCAAACAATTCTCTTGCCTCAGCTGCCTGCCTAGCTGGGACTATAGTCGTGCCACCACGCCCAGCTAATTTTTGTATTTTTAGTAGAGACAGGGTTTCACCATGTTGGCCGGGATGTTCTGGATCTCTTGACCTTGTGACCCGCCTGCTTCCGCCTCCCAAAGTGCTGGGATTACAGGCCTGAGCTACTGTGCCCGGCCGTTTTTTTTTTTTTTTTCTTTTTCTTTTTTTAAATACACGGTCTTGCTCTGTTGCCCCAGCTGGAGTGTAGCAGCATAGTCGTAGTTAACTGCAGCTTTTAACTCCTGGGATTAAGAGCTCTTCTTGCCTCAGCCTTCTGAGTAGCTAGGACTACAGGTAAGTACCACAAGGCCTGGCTAATTTTAAAATTGTTTTGTAGAGACAGTGTCACACTATATTGCCTAAGGTGGTCTCAAACTTCTTGCCTCAAGTGATCCTCCTGCCTTGGCCTCCCAAAGTGCTGGGATTACAGGCATGAGCCACCATGTCTGGCTCCCAATAGTAATTTCAAATATATAACTGTATTTGCTAATTAAACCAATTTTTTTCATGTTATAATATTCAAACTTAGGAGTACTGCTTTCTCACAGCTATGAAGCTATAAACATCTCTTACATACAAACCTATACATATGTGGTTTGGATATTAGAATATCACTTCTTAACTGGGCTTTCCTAGGATTAGAATTAGATTAAAAGTGGTTACTCTCATTAGAAGTTTAAAAATTTAAGTGTGAACTCTGTTGCCTAAAGCAGTATTAAATTAAAACTGTAGGGCCCTGCTTACTTTTCAAAGTACAGCTTCTTTAAATTCTAGACACATTTGGATTTGATACGATTTTTATAGCTAGTTGACAAGGATTTATTGTGTACTAAGGACTAGACCAGCATCACGTTGACAACCTATAATTTGTTAACATTATTAAATTTAAAATACTAAGATATTACAAATTATAGTAACTTATTACATAATATCAAGTACTTTATTTTTCCTGAATTATATAAACAGTCTGAAATAGCATATTTAAAAGAAAAAATTCTTAACCATCAATGACAAAAATAAAATATTTTTAAAAATTAGGGCTGAGAATGGAAATTATGTGTATGCTTAATCATGACTTCCTCAGGTTTGGTTATCAGGTTGCCATCAATAATTTAAATACCATCAGGAGCTACAGAAAGAGGAGAAACGGTGAATTCTACATAGTCCTTCATTACCTCCCCTAGGGCTAATGAGCATAGACTGCCTAGTGTGTTTCTTTTTTTTTTGAGACTGAGTTTCGCTCTGGTTGCCCAGGCTGGAGTGTAATGGCATGATCTTAGCTCACTGCAACCTCCAACTTCCGGGTTCAAGCAATTCTCCTGCCTCAGCCTCCCGAGTAGCTGGGATTATAGGCGCCCACCATCATGCCCAGCAAATTTTTTGTATTTCTAGTAGAGACAGGGTTTCACCATGTTGGCCACGCTGGTCTCGAACTCTTGACCTCAGGTGATCCACCTGCCTCGACCTCCCCAAGAGCTGGGATTACAAGCAGGTGCAACCGTGCTCAGCCTGTCTACTGTTTCTTACCCAGTTCTCAACTCTTTGACTTCATGATCTCCCATGATCCACAATTAACTCTCCATGGCCTAAGAAAGAGTGAGGTTTGAGAAGTCACATGCAAATCTTTCGTGTGTGTGTGTGTGTGTGTGTTTGAGATGGAGTCTTGCTCTGTCCCCCAGGCTGGAGTACAGTGGCGCAATCTCGGACCGCTGCAAACTCCACCTCCTGGGTTCAACCAATTCTCCTGCCTCAGCCTCCTGAGCAACTGGGATTACAGGCGCCTGCAACCATGCCCAGCCCAAACTCATCTTTCTTTTGTTTTTCCTATTTCAGAATGGTCAGAAATCACTTGAGAAAAGACCTAGTAATTAAAGATGTTCTATGATTTGACTGATGGTTGCCATTTTTGATCTGAGAACAAATGCCAGGTATTGGCTTAAATTGTATCTGAAAAGCAAAAATCATTGTTTTGCCAATACGCTGAAGAGGTTATCTATATTTTATAAATTATGGCCTTGCTACATAACAGATACTTTCTTCCATTCAAAACTATCAGACAACTTCAGGTATTAATCAAGTTTGTAAAGTGAGTGTTCACAGTAAATAACGAGTTTATCTTAAGCTTACAAAACTTTAAAATGAAAAGATAAAAGATGTTTTTTCTAAACAGACAATTTAACTTAGAATACATTTAGAAACATAAAGTTCCACGTCAAGTGATGTTTATATGAAGATGCCTAAGATAGGGCAAGATTTTTAATGTGTGTAGCCCTTTCATGTATAATAAATACTTTGAGTAGAATATTTTATTATTTTTTTTCAAATTTATTTTTTGTTACTTCCAGCTGAGCAGTTTGGGAGAGTAGAATATTTTAAAATAGTGTATTATCCCTAAAAAAAAGTCAGCATAGCTCCCAAATGTTCTATATTTCAGTATTTCATTGTCTATTAAACACATAAAATCCAGGATAAACTCCATGTCTGAAGGTAGTCACTGAAATGATGGGAAATATGACAATCAGTTGAAGAACTTCATCAATGTAGGTCAGTCTCCCTGTCCAGTGCTGATTAAATTAACCCACAAGAGAATGTGAGAGAACCATGCTCAGGAGGATCCATTTTGAATACTGTTTCAAAAGACCAAGACAGTAGATGGTGCTATTTGATCACAAAAACCTTAAAGTGACTAAGCTGGTTGCATCAGACTTCAATAATCCCTGTTTCTGATAGTGATTATATGGAAATTTCTTGGCATAACCAGTCATTTCTCATACTCACTGCTCTGTGAAATTCGCAGTGCTGTTTTCTGGGCTCCAACAGGTGTGACAGGGCTGTTTTCAGCTGTGAGTTGCATGAGGTCATTGATGATGGCTTGCTTGTCAACTGATCCAGCAGGGGCGCCTGGCCTCGTGTCTGGGAAAAGCTGTGGTAATTGACTATTCTGCAAATCATCCAAAATCTCCTCCAAGTTGTCCAGCTCACTGCCAGGCTGTAGTTGACAAACAGAAGAGTTTATCTAGTCTACTCTAAAGAGTAGACACCACAAGCCCATTTGCAATCATTGACCTAACTGCCATAAGGCACCACAGCCAAATAAAATAGGTAGATTCATGCATACCTCAGGCCTAACATATAATTGATCATCTTTTAAAAAATTAAGTTACCAAAGGACAAGTAATTTAATCTTTTGGTCCTCAATTTCCTCATCTATAAAAAGAGATGGCTGAATTAGAAAGAAAGCTCTCTTTCAGCATTGTGATTCATTGGCAATTTATAAATTCTCCTCTATTTTATGCTTATCATTCAATTAATTATGAGAATGTAGATTTCCAATTAATTATGAATAGACTATGACTTACGGTCCAGGTCTAGGTTTTATCGTCAAAACTCCCTAAGAAATAACAACAACAAAAGGGAAAAAAACTGGCATATAATGTAATGCAAATTTGCACCCAATCAGTATTTAATAAATGGTCATTTCCTTTCAGGATTTTTTTTTTTTTTTTTTAAATCTTTAAAAGAACACAGGGGTGGGGAGAGAGAAGCAAAGTAAGCTTGAAGTAACCATGAACTAAGCACTGCCTTTTCAATTTAAGTGGTCCTTTTTTTCTCTTTGGACTTTCAATTTTGGATGACAATGGCTTTCCCAGTCATTTGCCAGGTTAGGTGACAAGGTAGGGAAGCAGGATAAAAACTGGTTGCCCCCAAGGACAGCACTATTAATCTAATTATACAGAAGCTATCATTTTTTTTTTTATTTTTTTCTCTGAGAAAGGGTCTTGCTCTGTCACCCAGACTGGCATGCAGCAGCACAAACATTCATCCTCATAGCCTTGACCTCCTGGGCTTAAGTGATCCTGCCACCTTAGCCTCTTTAGTAGCTGGGACCACAGGCATGCACCACCATGTCTGGCTAATTTTTTTTTTTTTTTTTTTTTTTTTTAGAGATGGGGGTCTCCTTTTGTTGCCCAGGATGGTCTCTGAGCTCAAGTAATTCCCCCGCCTCAGCTTCCCAAAGTGCTGGGATTACAGGAGAGAGCCACTGTGCCTATCTACAGAAGTCATAAAAAATGTTTTCAAGGTTTCTCTTCCACTAAAAAAAAAAAAATTCAAGCATTAACATAAGCTAAGTATCACCACTATTTCACACTTAATACTTTTCTTCTATGAAGCTAAACTGGAATTTATTCTAGATTTTACAGATATTCTTTTAAATATAACCAATCTACGTGGCAGATATTTAAAATCAGATAGTGCATGCTAGGATTGCTTTCTAGTGCAGAAAGTAGTATGAACGATTTTTCTTGATGTGCAGGTGGAAAACATAAGTTAGTTTCCTCAGTCATTGGACTTGGAATCCTTGACCACAACTATTCCTTTCACCTACACTGGCAAATCAAATGAAATACATGGTGTACATCTGATAATGAGTTACACTTAAAGCAGGATGGCTTACATTTTATCTTACACACAATTCTTCCCCATGCAGAGGTTGGATATGCTAAGATTTCTGCAACTTGCAGCAAATGTAACATCCATAATAGATGTTTTTTGATTGGGTTTATTTCTCAAGTTAGGAAGAACAGAATGAAGTGACATTTTATTTTATTCTTCTCAGAGACAACTAGCTTAGCAATAACTGGGAGATCCATTTTCCTAACGCATTGTTAGAGCAATTATAAGACCATTTTTTAGTTAGTTTAGCCACTCAATTCTAACAAAAGAGGGAGGTATCAAATACACGGGAATTAGTTATTAGTTAGCTGGGTTCCAAAGTTAGCATCCTAAAATATAGACAGTCACAGACAGGCCAAATGATCCTTAAAGCTCTGTAGGAAGGCACCACACTGACTGTCTCCTCCAACGCTCTGTTTCCTCCAGAGCGGCAGCAAATTACTATTTCTTTGGCTGAGTCCTAAGTGAAGTAGTTTATGTAGGGGCCATGCTGCATTTTAAAAGCCCATAGGTACATGTTCATACTATTAGAGCCACAAGGGAACCAAAACCCAGCAAAGTCATGTCACCCACCTCACGATCACTCCACTACGGCATGTATTCATTGAGTTCAGTGGTGGGCAAAACTGCTCCTACTACTGAAATAACCATTTAATAACCATCTGTTCTTCCAGGAACATAAAACTGACTTTATGTACTTCAAATACATGTGTAAAGCTGACTCCACTGTAATCTTCTTTATCATGTTTTGCTGAATGCATAAGGTATAAACTGATACTCTCAGTATAAACATGTATTGCCCTCCAAGGACAGCGCCTGGAACTAAGTAATGGGCACTGAGTCAACACGATGAATTCTTTTAATCATATTAACACATAATTTAAAAAATCTTCCCCAAATCAGTAATTTTTTCATAGGAATTCCTATAATTTCCATTACTTTTTCAGAAAATGTTTCATAAAAATGTGTGGTAAATTTCCTTATATTTGTCACGTAGATCAGAAAAAGGCTCTAACAAACTGAGGTTATATCTGCTCTATGAAACCCGGTTTCCCTACTACAATGCTGCCCTGTGTCGAGCAATTTTAAAAGGTAGAAGCTCCATGTGTGGGGGTGAGGGAGGTGGGCTATAATAAGTGGTAAGTTGCCTCTTGAGAAAGCTCTGCAGATTACTTTTAAGAGAAATATCCAAAATAAATAGATCCATGTAAACAAAAGTAAAGTATGTTACTTCTCAATGGATACATTTATATTTGCGTCAAATCCCAGACATATGTAAAAGGAACTTTTGACAATATATATTAAGAACAGTCTAGACTCACACTTTTCCTTTTTTTTTTTTTTTTGAGATAAGGTCTCACTCTGTCACCCAGGCTGGAGTGCAGTGATGTAATCTAGGCTTACAGCAACCTCCACCTCCCAGGTTCAAGCAATTCTCCTGCCTCAGCCTCCCCAACAGCTGGAACTACAGGTGTGCACCACCACACCTGGCTCATTTTTGTATTTTTAGTAGAAACAGGGTTTCATCATGTTGGCCAGGCTGGTCTTGAACTGCCAACCTCAGGTGACCTGCCTGCCTTGGCTTCCCAAAAGTGCTGGGATTACAGGTGTGAGCCATCACGCCTGGCCTAAATACATTTTTCTTAAGAAAGCCATTCAGGATCTTCTTAGTATCAAAAGGAACTAGTTCTATGAAGGCTTTTAACTATGAACACTATTGGAATTTATTCAAGCTTAGCATCTGAAAAATGCATTATGAAGTTTTCCCCACTAGAGATATTACTTTGCCTGTGTTTATTCCTTGTCAATTTATGGAGTACACATTTAATGTTGTCAGAAGTTCACTTTACATGCTCTTCAAGGAGATAAAGTTCAGAATATCTATACCCCTCAGGTTAACAATAACATCTGATGACTACAGAATTTTTTTCTGTGTTCACTTAAGTTTTGGAAGGAATAAATCTGATTACATTAAGTTTCTTTTAAAAAATTTTCTCCCCTCAATTTTTGTAGGCTTTAATTCTCATCAAAGTTCTTCTAGTCTCTATCCACTTTGTTAGGCACAATTTCTTTACAAGACAAAAAGATTAATGCCTTCCTTTAAAATGCTTTGCCAAGATACTTTAAAGTTTTGCTTAGGCATCTATTTGAATGCTCAAATTAGCCACATCAATTTGAGTTGTTAGTTTAAAACTATTTCAGGCAGAAAATGAGTCAGAAAGATTTTTATAAAAGTTCTACAAAATGAAAATCAGACTTGATTTCTTTAATTTTTCATTTTTCTGGTTTTAGGATTTTTTCATGTCAAATCAACTTGTTCTCTGCAGGAAATATAAAAAGCACATGCATTTAAACAACATCAGTATTCTAATAAATTACAAAGCATCTTTTCAAAATATTTTAAATAAAAAGCATAATTTTACCGTACTTGCCTAACACAAAGTTGTTAAGAAACGGTAATACAATTCTACCACATCTGGAGAGAAATTTTCAGGATACTATCAGTTTAAAATATGGTTGCCTTTCTAATGGAGTCAAATGCCAAGAAGAAATTCTTTTTAGACTATTTCCAAACCTTATCATACGTGTCTCAGCGGCATTAGAAAGGACCCAGTAGTATCATTGGATTAAGTATCAACCATGTTCCACTGTGTAAATAAGCATGTAACTTAAAAAGTCTGTAAACATACTGGAAATTTTTCTGTTACTGTTTCCTGTTGGTTAGGAAATGCTGTAGAAACAAATGTTGTTTAACCACTCTGCCTGGTAAAAAATGCTATTTTGGGTATAATAGCACCATCGAAGTACTTCCTGTCCTTAATAAGTTAGTAATAGGTTAAACACACACTCAATCAATGGCTCTTTTCTGAATCAAAATAACAAGACAGTTAACTGTGCAATTCAGCCTCACTAACAGTTTGTTTTATCTCACTAAATAACTTATTGTATTCAAGTGAAGTGGAAGAAGTCTTCAATAAATTTGTACAGCAATCAATAGGAGATGCAATTAACCTGTATTTGGAAATAGTGAAGGTGAGCAAGAGGTGAAAGAATCATTGTTTTTTTCTTAAAGTAAGTCATTCTAACTTTGATCTAAATATAGGTAATGCACACTTCCTGTGGTAACTTTTCAAGCTGCAATGTTTTTGATGTTAAAATTGCTCCAAAGCAGTACTTCTGGTGGAGTTTTACATGAGAGTAAAGGGAGGACGAGACCAGCGACTGCATTTCATTAAGAAAAATATACTTACTATATGTGCCTCTGTGTGCACGTGCATGTGTGCCTGTGCACACTGCTTTTTGATTCACCCAAAGTGACAGATCTGTGCTGATTACACTCTGGACTTTCTGTTTCCTAGGTGAGATAATTTTTATCAGAAAAACATTTCTCCTAAATAATAATCTGAAACTGCAAGTGACTCAAGGACTTTTTTAAAAAAGTCCTCTTTTGTCAGTTTTTTGTTTGAAGTTAGTGCAATCACATAAATAAATACAGAAATACCAAAAAGTGGCCCCTTTCCTTGACCCTCTAAGTCCCTGGGGCCTCAGATCAGGCCTGGGATAGAAATAAATTGTTTACAGAGGGAAGGCCTGGCCACATTAGACACTAAGGGAGACCATCTCGCCCTCCAGCATGTGTCAAGAGACCGGAGTGCCACTGTCTGTGCCTGCCACTCTGGACTGCCACTAGCTGTGTAGATCCTAATCTAGTAAACCTCAAAAGATTAAAACACTTACAAGTGTTAATATGGTTTTACATTTCACTTTATTCAAGACATTGCTATTAATTTTCTGCTGAGACACTGGTTTCCCCATTTAATGATTTTACAGCCTTATAGAATAGCTTGCTAATAGAACCTTGCACTAACATTTAAGTTTAAGGATTAATCACCCAAGATGTTTATGTAATTTGGCTCTGCCTCCCTTGTGAAGGACATGTAGGTTTGAAAAATTATATCTGACCTTTAGGAATGGTAGCAGCTGTCAAGACATCAAAGTGAAAGAAATAAGGAAGCCAAGTGCTTAGAAGCCTAGATGGAGCCCAGCTAAAAGAGTAAGTGTGGCCTCGGCATCCCTGACGATGGCTCTCAACCCCAGACCTGCCTCTGGGTTAGCTCTACCGACTCAGCAGAGCTCCAGGGTACAGCAAGGGATGTACTTTTCCTCTCTCCATCCATTGAAGACACTGACAAATGAAATATCCTCTTGCAAAACAAATTTCAAGGACAAACCTTGAGCCATTTAAAGAAGGAAGGCCTCTTGGCTTCTTCACTTTTTAACCAATCACGACTCAAGAACAGATAAGAAGTACAGGGCATATTCAGGGACTACAGGAAAGTGATGGCTAGGGTGAAGTCTTGGATCATTGATTCCCCAGGAAATGTCTCATGCCAAGTCACTGTGGCTGTTAATAACCCATGTTTTCTTTAAATGGGTTTTTATTTTTTGAGATAGGGTCTCAATCTATTGCCTAGGCTGGAGTGCAGTGGTGCAATCATAGCTTACTGTAGCCTCCAACTCCTGGGCTCAAGCAGCCTCAATCTCCTGAGTAGCTGAGACTACAGGTGCATGCCACCACACCTAGCTAATTTTTCATGTTTTCTAGAGATGGGGTTTCATCATGCTGCCCAGGCTGGTCTTGAACTCCTGTCCTCAAGCAGTCCTCCACCTTGGCCTCCCAAAGTGTTGGGATTAGAGGCATGAGCCACTTCACCCAGTCTGTTTTTGTTTTTTAATAAAGAAAAATAATAGCTTACTTTTTCTCTGTGATGTCATTATCTCCTTAGAGGATTATCAAGAATGATTTGGGGTGGAAGGTTGAGGAGATGTTGATCAAAGGATACAAATTTCAGTTAGGAAGAATAAGTTCAAGAGATCTACTGTACAACACTGTGGCTACAGTTAGTAATGATGTATTATATGCCTGAAAATCACTAATAGATTTTAAGTGTTTGTACTCCAAAAAGTGTGTGAAGTAATGTATTGATTAGCTTGAGCTAGCCACTCCAGGATACGTATTCCAAAACAACATGTTGTATACCATAAATATATACAATTCTAATTTGTCAAGTATAAATAAGAATTATTTTGAATATCACTTAAGGTATCTTGGATTTTTTTCAGGGAATTTATTTTTCAGACAAGAAGAGCACATAATGTAGCCTATTATTCTAGTTTTGAATTTACATAACATGGCTCAGATGTACTAATGTCAGTTCTACCTTTCTCTCTCCTTTCTACTATCCCTTTCCCTCTTAAATATTTTTTATACCAGTGGTCTAAGAAATTCTTTTGTATTAATCAGAAGTTTAGTTAAGAATATAGAGAAGTATAATGACCTTCATTGGGTTTCAAAACCAGTTAAACTCTGATCTTATAAAGAGAGAAAGGTAAATAAGAAATAATTCAATTAAGTCTGTTCTGACAAAGCCCAGTTTCAAGGAAGTGATTATCTCCAATTCAGGCAGCATCTATAACAGAGGCTAGCAAACTACCACCAGCCTGTGGGCTAAATCCTGTTTTTGTATGAGCTAAGAATGAATTTACATTTTTTAATGGTTGAAAAAATTTTTTAATATTTTGTGACACATGATAATTGCATGAAATTCAAATTTCAGTGTCTATAAGCAATGCTTTATTGGAGCAAAGTCATATTCAAGTTTGTTTACACAGTGTCTGTGGCTGCTTTTGCACTACAATGGTGGAGTTGAATGGTTTTGACAGAGACTATATGGCCTGCAAAGCCTAAAATACTTACCATTTGGTCCTCACAAAAAAAGGCCTGCCCACCCATGTTGAATAACAATTTCACTCTTTGCTAGGAGAGTATTTGAAACACACAGCTTCAGTGAGAGTTTCAAGGTAAGAAGAACAAAGGAGAAAGCTTATTTTTATCCAATCACCTGAGACTTCAAAATGCCCCTATGGAGAAAATCCTTGATGGATACAGATTAGCACACCTGCGAGAAGACATGATAAAACTTACCTGGTCACCAGGCTCAAAGCTCATCTCCTCCTTCTCAGTTTTCATTGCTATTAATTTTGTGTTACTGGCAGGATCTGTCTTACTGTCCAGACGCTCAAGTTTGGGGGTTATTTCTGGTAAACCAATATCTTTAGTATCATCTTTATCCAGCAAATAGCGAAGTAGTGCATTCTCTTTCTTCTTGGGGCTCACCGGTTCCTGTTTAATAGTCACTTCTGATCCAGGAGCTGTGCTGCTGGACTCCTGGCTCAGGTCTTTGCCTGTGGCTTCTGCTGTTAACTTGGCCAAGTCCACAGGGGAACTGCTGTCCTGCAACAGTCTGTGCAAAATTTTATGCTTCTCCTTGAGCGAGGTTCCATGTGTTGACCCAGAACCAGGCAAGCTACCTGTGGAGTCTTTGTTTGTGTCCGACAAAGAGCTGGCTAAGGGCGAGGGCTCCATCTGATCAGATTTGGTGGTCAGCAGCTGCAGGAGTTTGGTCTGCCCTTTGCTGTCGTGCAGTCTGCTCTGCCCGTCGGCTCTCTCGCTGCTCACGGTCGGGGGCAGGTTGGGGTCATTTGTTTCCTTTTGCTCTCCAGGATGGCAGCTGCTCTCTGCTTGTCCAGTTGTACCTTCAGAGGGCTCCCCATAAAGTCCAAAACAGTCTTTTGAGTCCAAGCTTCCCATCTTGCTGAGTGGGGGAGGATTCATATTAACTGGGGAGTTTTGCAAATTGCCCATTTTTAGGTCTGGTGAAGCCAGCGATGACCCTAATGAGACCCCGTGCCCCTCACTGAGGGCCTGAAGTGCATTGAGGGAGCTGTTGGTATAACTATGGCTATTTCCTGTGCTGCTGCAAACTCCCACAGGGGAATGCAAGCTTCCTGCAGGGGAAAACTGACTGGGTGGGATTCGAGGGCTGCCAGCCACTCCAGGGCTCATGCGATGCCTTGGTGAAAGCATGGAGGTGGGCTGTCCTGGATTCATGCCAGGGCTGCTTTGTGAGGGGCTGTTCATTTTGAGTGCATAGTTACTACCCTGAGGAGTGGTTGCTTGCATGCCTGACACATGGTTCATTCCCCCAGAACCACCAAACCTGCCCATGGGCATGCCCATTTGTTCCTTTGGGCCATTTATGGGAAAATTTATATTGCTACTGAGGGTCATGTCCTGACCTGGGTTCCCACTGCACAGGGCCTGATGGGCAGGGCTGCTAGAGCTAATTGGATTCAATGGCTTCCCCATCGTTTGTCCAGTCAGATCCGGATTCATCACACACACATTCTGCTCTCTGTATAATGAGAAAAGAAAGAAATGTAAGATAAAAAGAAAAATAACTTAGCAACTTGTTATTAATTTTTAAAAATGAAATGGCCTCTTCGCTTTAAAAGAACAGGCTATATTTTTAGGATAGATAATACTTTGTTGAAATCATCTGCAATTATGGACAAGACTGAACACGTACAGTGTTGAACCAAGAGGGATGTTTTTCAGGCAACTCATTAAGATGTCTGGTTTTACAGAGGGGGTGTGTTTAAATTTGACTACTACTGTATTGAAATTGCATTTACTAGACAAGACATTAACAGGGTTCCAATTACATAACACATCTTTCTCATGAGTAGCTGAGAGCTTGTACTGTCTTAAAGAAATGAGTAGAGCTGTCTTCGGTTTTTCTTCCAGAGATTATAATTCCTAACAATAGACACATCTGTAAGCCCAGAGCTCTGATATTTACTGCTTGGCTCAAGATAAACACACTTAGGGGAAAACAACTTGCCCCTAACTGTTAAGAGAAACTCTGCCAGTTCTAGAACTAACAGTTACTAAAACTGTTTAGAGTTAGATCACCTTGTTTAACAGATTTCCACTCACCTCCTCACCCCACATCCCTCCAAGTCAGACCAAGACCTCAGAGCCAACAGCTTGGGAAGGGAAGTTCAGAGTGACTTTAGTTTGTGATCTTATTACTCTACTTCTGGATAACTCCATTCCATCTCCTTATTAATGACTAAAAGAAGCCTTTCTGAGCAAGATGATTTTGCAAGTTCTATGAGCTTTAATTTACAGCCTTGGCAGTCACTTTAGAGTTACCAAATGTGTTCACAAATCCAAATAAAACAGGTTTCACAGATTGTCAAACATCAGCTTTTGGTTAGGTGGGTGAAATTCGCCACATCTGTAATCACTTTCAAACTGTTTCAGCTTGAGGTTAGATTTATTAACAGTTGGCAGAGTTGACTGATTTTTTTACTCCTAAATAGACAGTAAATTGAGAAATGTGATAAAATGGGACTCCTCAGCCAGAGTAATGTTATATATTTACTGATAGGACCTCATAAAGTTTTCCACGGCATAAGCATAAACATTTAGATAACTAATGAAATTTAATCATTTTCCTAAATATGTGCTCTAAGATAATAGGGTTTATGACATTTATTTAAAAATCAACATTCAATTTCTTTATCTTCACGTTTTTATGAAAATGTTTATTACCCTTCAATTTAAGGTCTAATGTTGAGAAGTTAATTTGAACCTGAGAACAAAAATTTAAAATATTATTTGTAAATATATACATAGAAAGTTCTAGATTTAGGCTGGGTGTGGTGGCCCACACCTGTAATCCCAGTGATTTGGGAGGCCAAGGTGGAAGGATCACTCAAGGCTGGAACACGCCTGTAATCACAGCTACTCAGGAGGCTGAGGCACAAGAATCGCCTGAACCCAAGAGGCAGAGGTTGCAGAGAGCTGAGATTGTGCCAGTGCACTCCAGTCTGGGAGACAGAGCAAGACTCTGCCTCACAAAAAGAAAAAAAAAAAAAAAAGGAAGTTCTACATTTAAACACACAGGAGCAGATATCATACTACTGACATCAATATTCCTGCCCTGCATTTGTTGCTACTGGGAGCTGATCAATAAATTTCTCTTTTTCAATGTAATGGGAAATTATGTCTGAGCAAAGTTAGTGCTAGCCTTGTGTTCTTCCAGCTGGGTTTTACAATTCACTAGTGTTAAGGCTAAAATTCAAAGTAGAGTCCTACTTTGCCAGCACAGTTGTTCTTTGGTTACATGGGGACTGGTTCTAGCCTCCACCCTGCCCCCACACCACAGATACTAAAATCCATGGATGCTCAAGTCCCTGATATAAAATGGCATAATTTTTGCATATAACCTATACACATCCTCCTATATACTTTAAATCATTTCTAGAAATCATTTCTTATAATACCTAATACAGTGTAAATACAGTTATAATACAAATAAAATAATACAGTATAATATTTTATATATATATATATATATATATTTCCCCCCACCCCCAAATATTTTCCATCTGTGGTTGGTTGAATCCTGGGATGCAGAACCCACAGATACACAGGGCCAATTTGTATTATGAATTGTCATTTAGCCAACAGCTAATAACAATTTAATTTTATATTTTACATTACTGGGATTGATGAGAAGAAATGTCTAACAAATCCTCAAAGCTCTAAAATGATTTGCTGCTTTTGTAATATCTCCTCTTAACTTGGAAATTAAAAATGACTTCTTAGAACTAGGATTACCTGTGAAGCATATGTAAAGATATTACAAGTTGAGGTTCATTAGTAGTCTGAGAACGGATGAGTTTGCTCTTCGTTTGTGCAGCAACAAGAGTGCCATCAGACAAGGAAAAACGATAGATTTGACTGAATGCCAATCCTTGTCTCAGTACTGCAGGCAAGCAAAGAAACAGAAGGCATGTTTAGGAAAAAAAAAACTGAGAGGTCGGGGAGGACAAGACATAATAAGAGTAATCAACTTCATTAAGTTTCATAATAGTTTCCCACCAGCATGTTAAAGAGTTATAAGTAATCTTTATGAGATTAAAATACAACGTTTTAAAAGCACATTTACTTTTCACTCAAAATACCAATAACCTCAATTATCTGTTTTTCTTATGAAAAGGAGTAAGAGCCTGGACCCTCAAACTGTGTTCTTAAAATCTTTATTATTATGGCAAAACAGTGTAAACCATTTATCAGTTCAAACAAGCTTTACAATGATTTGCTTAAAATGGTAGAAAACAATACAACGTATAAACAGGGTATCTCTTAGGTATACAATTTGACTTTAATTTCCTTGTAAAACTAATACAAATATTAAAATTTATGACATTAAGTATGTTCTCTGAATATTCATCTCGAAGTTACGTACTGTTCAATCCATCATCTCACACACTACTCTCCCCTAATCCTGTTTCTCACTGTGCAAGAAGTATTATTTTCGTGGTTAGGACAACAGGAAGTAAAAGATAAACAATCAGAAGAATCTATTCAGAGAAAAAAAGGCTAAACAAAACCGAAACAATAAAAGTGCAAATCTTAGCGACATTGGAATTGGTTTAACTTTTAGATAAGGGGTCAGGTGTTTCCATTTTCAAGACAATAACAAAATACAACACAAATCAACTAGGTTAAGACAATTTCTCTTAAAATAATTGAGATTTATCTTTTAAAGCTACTATGTTTTATAACTGTCTTATACCACCTATTAAAAAAGAACATTTCAATTCACTTTAAAAAAAAGACATATAATTTTAGTTCCTCTTAAACCATTTTAACAAGGCTACTATGTTGCTACCACATAATCCTCAGCACACATTTTGTGGGCTAAATAGTTACCCCTAAAGCAACCATGCGTATTCTCCATGCCACAAAACTGCCACGAGAGAGAGAGAGAGAGAGACAGAGAGAGAGAGACAGACAGAGAGAGAGAGAGAGAGAGAGAGAGAGAGAGAGAGAGAGAGAGACGCTGACATATAATGTGGATTCTAATTTCTTGGTAAAATTTCACTCTAAGCAATTTGTCTAATGACTTCTCTCTGCAGTTTCAGTTAGATACTACATTTAGGTTTCACTTTCTGCCATCAATTGTTGCACTATGTTAGTCTGAAGTGGCAGTACTGAAAATGAATTACTGAACATGTGAGTATCTTGCTTTGCATAATGTTTCTAAAAGATGACGTAAATGTAATTTTTTATAGTAAGACTTATATTTCCAATGGCTTGTAATTTCAGAATTTTAACTGACCTTGGCTGTGATCCCTAAAGATTTTCATTTATACTTGGTCTACATCCAACAACTCAGAAAAGTAGGTATGTGTAAGCCCTCACCTGAACACATTTAGGAAGTGCCTCCATTTAAACAACCCTTTGCAGATTTCTGTTCAGTGTAACTGATCATCCCTGATCTTACCTATTTCAAAAGTTTGAAATGTCTATATGGGGTTTCATTCTAGTGGGTCCCATCTGTTTAAATCTAGCGCAGTGTCTGGTGCATCTGTGTAAATCCTTTTGTAAGGAATCAGGTTGCCAAAGAATTAAACTCCGGACCCAAGGATGCCGAACATGTTTGCTTATGCCAGTTTCTTGGTTTTTGTTATTACTATTCTTTTTATTTTAAACCGGATGTAATGAAATTGTAGGTTAAATATTGATTTCTGTCAATGTAGCATCTTTATTTCCTTGTATTCTTTCCAACTTAAGGAAAAATGCTGGAAGATACAAGTTGTTGGATTATGCACTCACTTCTAAAAAATAGGATGAATAGGATGAAAAGAATAAATAAGATGAGGAAAAAATAAGGGCATGGTAGAGACAGGTCATTTATTATGATTTTTGCTTTTTTATAAGTGATCTAAAAAGCATAAAGTTTAAACATACCAACACTATTGGTAAAGTGCCAGATGCACATTAGGTAGATGATGACAAACTCAAACTCCATTTTCAATAACTAGTTACAAATTTTTTCTGCAAGGATGCAGACAATTGTCGAAGCTGAGTTACAAGCTGCACTGCACTGCACAAGTCCCTCCCGTGCAGTATGGCCCAGCTGACAGTGCATGTGGAGCCCTGGCCAACCACACTGCTGGGACACAGAGAGAAGGACAGTCTTGCTCCCCAAATTAGCACATACTAAAGCAAAAGGGAGGTTTTTTTGGTTCATACCTCTTTAACAGAAAACAAAAATGCACTTGAGAAAAAGTGATTCTTTGGAAAGACCTTTGGAAGCAGCATGACAGTGACCAAAATGGGCTCAGACAGATGTCCTGCACTGATACTGAATGCTAGAGAGTCAGTCATTTCACCTGCCTCAACCTCCTTGTCCCCTTGTCCAGAGTGACAGATGTGACGTCCACGTCACAGGCTTGCTGTGAGGGCCAGTGAGAGGAGGCAAAAGGGACAATGCCACACAAAGACCAGGTACTCAATAAGGGCTGCTGTTATTACTGAAGTCTTGGGCTCAGTTCCAGCTGTCCTACTGCTTAAGTCAGTGAGCTGAGACAAGTTGTGTCAACTTTTGGGCCCTCTAGAAACACCTGGGTAGTCTTTGCTGGTTACCACCTTGAAGAAGGGCTTGGGGCCCCCACCATTACCTCCACCAGGGATTCACTCACTCTCCAAAATTCCACTTATTCTTATATTCAGATTCTAACTGAATCGTTAATATTTCTCTTCATTAGATGGTACTTATAATTTTGTTATACATCTAGAAGCTCCTGGATCAAAGAAAATGACCTCTTTCTTCCTCCTTTTGTCTGTCTCTGTGACACTATCATCTCCTGTTCTACTTTCGTCACTCTTCTGTCCAACAGGTTCTCCTGTTAAAATTTTCCTTCAGAAGGCAACATCTACGCCAGATGAGACAGCTCACGAGAACAGTTACCAGCTCTGTTCCCAAGGTGAACTCCAGGAATCACTGAGAGAAAGCTCCCACAGGAAGCAATAATTTAAGAAAAATCATTTAGAGATGCCTACCTTCATGATGATGCCTCTTGGCATAGGACACAGATTCTCCTTCATGCTGCGCGTGGAACTTCTGAATGCACCTTCTTACCAGGTCCTCCCAGCCTGGTTTCATGGCTGCTCTCATGGTGCTGGTATCCAGAGAAGTGATCTTGCCTATTAAGTAACAGCAGGCATTATACCTACATGCCGATCTATTCTTTATGGAAATAAATATATATATATATATTTTTTTCTGAGACAAGAGTCTCACTCTGTCGTCCAGGCTGGAGTGCAGTGGTGCAATCTCAGCTCACTGCAACCTCCACCTCCTGGGTTCAAACGACTCTTGTGCGTCAGATGCCCAAGTAGCTGGGATTACAGGCGTGCACCACATTTGGCTAATTTTTATATTTTTAATACAGATGTTTTGCCACATTGGCCAGGCTGGCTTTGAACTCCTGACCTCAAGTGATCCTCCTGCCTCAGCCTCCCAAAGTGTTGGGGTTACAGGTGTGAGCCACCACGCCCGGCCAGAAATAATTAAATTTTAACAAGATCTAAATGTATTTATTTAAACTAGGTAACACAAGTACATGGACCAAAAGGGTATACAGTGACAGCCAGCATCTCTCTCTTTGGTCTTCCAACTCCTTGACATGTCTACTGCAGCAGCAATTGCTAGTACTAGCATCCTTACAGTCTTCTAAATACAGTCCTTGCATTGTCAAATATATAAGTATTCTAAAATGATTCCTTTGGTCCTCTTTGGAAACGAAATTTACCTTGGAGATCCTGGCGAGTAGTAAAACTTTCTGATGAGGGAAGAACTGGTCTTTCCTTCATGGGAACTCTTCTTGCCACGCAAATCAAGCAGGACTGCAAATCTTAAATCACACATGTTTACATTTATCATGTGGGGCTTTCCTAGTGATTCAAACAAACCCAAGTGTATTTATGACAGCACAGCCCATCATAAAAAAAGCAGTAAGGGAGAGAGTGATGAAACATTATGTACCTGAGCTTCTTACTGGTTTTATTCTCTCCATGAAAGTGGTAGGTGGGTAAGGGAGATGGAGGGTGGCTGTATAAAGAGAACTGGGGAGCAGAGGATAAACTGCCTAGGCCCCACGATACATGTGATGGAAAAACATCCACTACACTAAAGCCTTAATAATCTGAAACACTCTCTTCAGCAGTAGAAAAAAAAATGAAATCCTTTCTTTTTAAATGGCTGATAGAAAACCAGGTTAATATATAATGAAGTACAAAAATGATGAAACTAAAATCTGATACTCTTGCTTTATCAAGGGTTTGCTTCTTGAGTTTTAGGGTTCAGAAAACCTACGTACACCTTATGCCAAACTAAGTAAATACTACAATGGCAATATGCAATTTAAAGCAAAGAATATAAACTGGGTCTAGACACAGATTCAGAGAACGACTCCCACAATACCTAGAAAATGCAGCGTGCACCAGAACAGCTGCATTATAGTTCAGAATCTTGGCTGTGGACAGTTTCTCACACAGCCAGTTCTAACCACTTATTCCTCACCTTGCTTCAACTGTTTTATGCATCAGGGTTCACTTCTGGAGGAAAGGGAAAAGTTTTATTTATCTTTGTAACATGCAGAGCACACTGCACAGCCCTTTCAATTTAAAAAACACTGGACAAATGCTGTTGTTAAAAAACTTAAGTAATCCCTTCATGTCTCATGTCACTGATTTATGATTGTTTACCTCAAAATTTGAGAATTTCCTGAATTTGACAGAGTTTATTATCTATATTTGCTCCTGCTGCTACCCTATCTAAAATATCAGGCTGCCTCAATTTCTCCCTCCACAGGTATTCATGCTGTAAGGCAGAGGTCCTCTACAATCAGTACTTCACTAACTACTCTAGGACCCCACAGTGCCTCCTTGGACAGATTTTTCTTTCTCAACTTTTACAGAAATTTTAGTATATAGTTTGTAACTTGGCTGTTCCTGAATTGCTCTGTTGTAGTCTTTTAAAATTATTTCATTTATTATTTCTTCAACAAGACTGAAATATCCAGCAATAGTTGGTATCACAAAATTAAAATGCAATTATAGTCCTCAACAAAATAACAACTAAATTTTTGGGCACTATGAGATAAACACCTTTCTAGCTACTGTATGAGTTATTAACTCAGTTAATCCTCTTAACAGCTCTATGACACACGTAGTAGCATCATTTCCATTTTACAGACAAGAAGATCAAAGCACAAAGTTTAAGTAATTTGTCCAATGTCACACAAACCTTTGGCAAAGCCAGGATTAGAATCTGAGCATGCCATGGCTCAGAAACCCTGTGCTTATGCTATACTGTGTTAACACATAGAACGTACTTTTAAATGTACAAAAAATGTTTATAAAGCACAAAGTAATAAATTAGCTCAGCTATTCCTTTTTATACTGCCTTGGGAATATTATCACAGATGGATAAATTAGCAGCACTTACTCTGTTGCATAAAACAGAAAAAAATCATGTGACGTTCCTTACCTAGGCAAAATACTTAATTTTGAAATACTATATATTTATTATCTTTAACAGCTCTAATATTTCCTTCTCAATAAAATTTAAATTTTAAAATAAGCATTAAATAACTAGCATTCAACGCGAACCACAGTTCAGCATATTCATTTAAACCTTATTACATTCTGATACTGGTATTGGTGACTTCACTTGATAATAAACTGATACTCAGAAAGGCCAAGGATTCTGTCCAAAGTCCTAGCCAGAGCTGGGAGCAGCTGAATTAGGAGTTGGCCTGTCTGATTATGTAGCTCAGGATGTTTTCAGCCACAAGTGGTCCTCAGCTCTTTCCCTTATGCTCCCCACGTACAATGCACTCTTCAACACTGCCTTGTATTAGAGTGACACTCAGCTGTGTGGACAGTTTGCCTGGTGGGCTCAGGAGGTGGACACTACATCAGCATATCTTTATGGCAAACAGCCTAATAAACTTATAGTCTAAAACCCGCTCCATTCCCTGCTCCTGTCTCTATCCCCTCTTTAGTACCATTCTATTATATCACATTCTGGGCCCAGCATCCATGGATAGGCTACATGGATTCCAACAACTCCTTGAAAGTAAAACGCTGTTTTTACTGTGTGCATTTTTCTTTTTTGAGATGGAGTCTCACTCTGTCGCCCAGGCTGGAGTGCAATGGCGTGATCTTGGCTCACTGCAACCTCCGCCTCTCAGGTTTAAGTGATTCTCCTGCCTCAGCCACCTGAGTAGCTGGGACTACAGGCACATGCCAGCCACTAGGCTACTTTTTGTACTTTTAGTAGAGACGAGGTTTTACCATGTTGGCCAGGATGGTCTCGATCTCCTGACCTTGTGATCCACCTGCCTCAGTCTCCCAAAGTGCTGGGATTACAGGCATTGAGCCACCGTGCCAGGACAACTGTGCATTTTTCTAGGGCTGTGGCATACAGCTTGCACTAGATGTTCAAAGAGCCTACGATCCCCCAAAAGTGTGATCACTAATACAGTCACATTAGTACAGCAGCCACTAGCCACATGTGGCTATTCAAATGCAAATTTAATAAAATTAAAAATTCAGCCCCCTAGTTGCACTACTGACATTTCAAGTGCTCACCAGCCACACGTGGCTAGTGGCTGCCACACTAGACGCTAAAGATATGTCACTTCCACCATCGCAGGTAATTCTGTTGGACAGTGCTGTTCTGGAGACTTAAAAATTTCCATCACAAAATAGTAAAATTGAAAAGAACAAAGATACTGCCTCCTCACTTTTCTTCAGGTGACCACTAATTAACGTGTGAAAGAAGTAGCACAGGAATAAATACACAGACACATAAAACACCCTAGGGGTTCTGTCCCACCTTCTCCTTCTTCTTTGATGGACTTTGGTTGAGAGACAGCGAAGCACTGCATAGTTTCATATTTCTGATGAGCTTCCTGGTTATCATGACCCTCCTCTTCTGAATCAGGTAAAGGTTTTACCAGCATCCGACAATTGAAGGTATGGCTGTTCCGCCTTGGAGGTTCGCCAGACCATGATCCCCCATTCACTGAGCAAGGCAAAAGCAACCCAGTTTTACAGAGAAACAAACATCAGATTCATTGCCTCTGAATTATTAAAATGATGTAGGAAAAATATGATTATTTCATCTTTACGTAGTACTTTTATACTTTTCTAAATACTTTCATAATCTAGAGGAGGAAAAATCTTTTAACATTTTTACAACTTGGGAATATCCTGGGATTTTCTGTTTTTTTCCCCTAATTTTTAAAAATTTTATTATACTTCAAGTTCTGGGATGCATGTGGAATCTTGGGATTTTCAAAACATTTTCTACACCACTTCTTTACCCTGACTCCTTCCCTTCAAGTCCAGTACTGGATTGTTACTAGAATACTATAGTTTTCTACTTTTGCATCTTCCTAACTGATTTCTTGGAAATTTAGTTCAATCTACTTGCATTCCAATTTTAGATAAGTTACCCCTGCTCAAAACTCTGTGAGTGGCACCAAATGTAGTGCACATTAAATTCTTTCAGAGGATTTAGAATTGATGTAGTCTGCAGGATGAAGTACATTAACACAGACTCTCACTAACCAGCTCCACTGCATCCATCTAACGGGATCTTCCACATTCCCCTACACAAGCCTCCCCATGCTCCACCATACCAGGGCCGCATGGATGTCCTTGCTCCCGCTGCCACTCTATCTAACACATCAGGTTGCCTCAGTTTCTCTCTCCATAGGTACTCATGCTCTAAGGCTGAGGTCCTCTACAATCAATACTTTACTATCTACTCCCCCATACTGCCTCCTCGGGCAGATTTTTCTTTTCTCAAATTTTACAGAAATTTTAGTATATAGTTTATAACTTTGTTTTTCCTGAGTTGTTCAGTTGTAGTCTTTTAAAATTGTTTCACGTATATTTCTTCAATAAGACTGAAAAATCCTTGAAAATACATTGCTAATGTCATTTCTTTTCAAGTTAACTACTTCAGACATCTATTTGAGTATTAAAACTAAAAAAAGTATATATTTACTTTAAGAAAGAGACAATGAAAGAGAGGAAAGACATCAATTATTTTTGAAATGCATTAGAGATAACAATGAAGAACATAAAACAATGACCGATTTTGAGAATTAAAAGGTGTTTATGGATTTTACCAGGTTAACTTCTTCATTTGACACATAAAAAATCTGATGCTCAAAGACATGTTCAACTACTAGAAAAGTTGGAATCAGAACCAATCCTAATTCTCATTTTGGTGTTCTTTTCTATATTATTCCTTATGCTTTATCTAAAAATACTGGGGACAGTAGGACAATAGAACAGGGGATCAAAAAAAGGGTGAGTCGTAAGAAAACTAACATATTCTCCAGTAACCAGCTAGAGAAAATGGAGAAGGACACGTAGGTGTTATAGCAAACCCAATGGCCCATGAATGGCCCAGTGAACCCAAAGAACCCATGGCCACTGGGCTGTAGAATGAGAAAGGAAACAAACTCTAGAAAGGAAAAAGTTAGCTGTAAGAAATCATCTTAAAATTACAGAAAAACCCATAACTAGCTTTGTATATCTTTGCAGACATTTGGAAAGTTCATTTCAGCACAGCATTTTATTTTATTATTATTACTTTTTTGAAACAGAGTCCCTGTCACCAAGGCTGGAGTACAGTGGTGTGATCTTGGCTCACTGCAATCTCCACTTCCTGGGCTCAAGGGATTCTCGTGCCTCAGCCTCTGGAGAAGCTGGGATTACAGGCACGAGCCACAACACCCGGCTAATGTTTTGCATTTTTAGTGGAGGCAGGGTTTTGGCATGTTGGCCAGGCTGGTCTCGAACTCCTGACCTCAAGTGATCTACCAGCCTCGGCCTCCCAAAGTGCTGGGATTACAGGGGTGAGCCACTGAGCCCAGCCATTATCAGCATATAAAAAAGCTTATTTACAAAATAAAGACTACACAGAGTAATCAACTGAAGAGAAAAAGAGTTCCTATTAAGTCAGATTAATAAGTTGAAAGTTAAAAGGATACAATATAAAGTAAGGCAAAAAGCTCTTTAGACAAGTGAATTAATAATAGTGAATTAATAAGTAGAGGTCTTTTAAGGAAGTTGTAAAACTACTGAAGAGATCTGAAAATATTAGTTACTTGAAATAAGAAATCCCATTTTAATTTACTAGAGAATATAATAAAGGAATCCTACACAAGTATTCACACATTTTGCATTACTGTTGTAGTCACTGAACAAAGAATTATCACATAAAGGAAAAGCTAGCCCGAATGAAATTTGAAAAGGACCTTTTCCTACTTCTTATAACAGTAAGACCAGCTAGTATAAACCATCTTAAGAACAGAAATACTTGCCAACTCAGGATTTGACCTTATTTTTCATTTCTTTCAATCCGTGAAGATGTTCTTAGCATCATCAGTTTGAGAATATTAAAAAAAGAATCACTTAGTGAGTGGGAACAGCAGTACTCTAGAGCGGCAGCTAAGGTGGGCCCACGCTGTGAATCACCCACTGCACAGTGTGTCCTTAATCATCACGTATACTCGGACGACACCTCCAAAATAAGATGAAGTCAGGAAATTCGAGACAGGGAGAGTGGGCTAAGGGAGCAGCATCTGGTGATCACACCTACAGGGCCCACCGGAGAGTCTGCGAGACGGAAGAGCCCATTCAGGGCTTGGGCTGTAGCATCTGAACCTCTCCATCTGCCACTTGTTCCTTAACATTTTATTTCTAGAATGTGTATACACCTATAATACGCTTCATGTGCAGGACTCAAAATACGTTGAATCTCAAACTTCTCATGACCTTTGACTTTTCAGATGGTCATGGAGAAAATGGACAAAACGAAGTTGGCTAGAATGGAACAGGGTGAGGCAATGTGTCACCTTAAAAAACAATCTCTACATTATAGCACAAAGGATAGACGCTCAAGGGGATGGATACGCCATCTCCATGATGTGATTATTTCACACTGCATGTCTGTATCAAAACACCTCATGTACCCCATAAATACATACACCTACTATGTACCCACAAAAATAAAAAATAATTACACAACAATCTTAATGAAAATAGTTGCCATATAAGTCCTTTCCATCTGAATCATTTTCATGAATCCGAATCAATTTCTGTTTATTTATCATGAGATAATTACTGCCAAGCAAAATAATCATCATCATCATCATCATCATCATTTCTTGGCCTTCTGGCTAAGAAGCAATGATTTTCATGTACTTTAAATATAGGATCAAAAATGATCACTCATTTGAGATCAGTATCTAAAGATGCCCCCTTTTCCACGACTTTTAAGCTTAAACACATAAGCATCTGTGAAAAACTACCCAGTCACTCTCATCCCTATCTGATATAATACAGTTTTATTTGATCCACTTCAACCAAGACAATGTGTGTGTGTATGAGGCAGGGGCAAGTGGAAGTGAGGGGAGGTAGGGAGGGAGACCCAGCAGACAGTCATTTACCTATAGACTTTGGCAGCAGGTTTTTGACAAATTCCGTGTGGTCCCCAACATGCAAGATGCTATATACACTTTTGTTCATCAGCTCTTCTTGGTTATACCTTAGATACTGTGTCACATTCTCTGACACAAACACAACGTTGCCTTCCAGGTTCACTACAAAGAAGAACCCATCAAGGGCCTAGGGGACAAAGTACAAACTGTTAGGATGCGACAAAACATCACAGCAATTGTTAAGAAGGGAATGATCCCTTTAAGGGAAACACAATTCACACATGGATAGAAAAGAGATCTTTCTCAGCTCTCTCCCAGTTTTCAGGAACAATTAACACATTTTCTCTTGGTGAAACAGAAATTATTCCATCTTACTAAGTGGGAGAGAGAGCCTAGATTAGGGTTTCTTGTCACAAACTAAATGACCAATACTAACTCCATTAATTTATCAGGAGATAATTACTGTGAAGTAAAAGTGTACAGGCATTCATCTGTATTTTCAAAATGAGATTGACATACTCCACCGGGCCAAGAACAACTTTTATGTCACCAACCTAATGCATGGTAATTTTTATCTACAGTTTTTCATGTTATACAATGAGAGAAAGGAGTCATTAAAATTTTTTTCCCCAGTTTAAGGATGATTACCAGGAAAACCTTCCCAAATTTTACCACCTAGCTGTCACAGATTATATGAAAAACATCACAGATAATTTCAGACCTTTAAAGAAACATCAATCCTTTATTACTTGGTATATATGGGAAAGGGTCTCCGAAGTTTCTCTGATGTGGCAAACTCACCTTCACGGGGACCTCAGCATTGCCCTGCCCTTAGAAGGGCACTAATTATGCCAAATTATTCTATGTTACTTGTTCTCTAGATTAAGAAGCATGTTCCTAAATTACCTAAATAACAGCAGCAAGCTTCCGGTAATGAGTTCACAGCTTCACTTTTTGTTGTCATCCCAATGGAGGTGAGGGAAGGAGATAAAAAATCTAGGATCATTTCAGGAAGTTGAGATAATAATAGTGGATGTGGACATGTTCAGTGTGCCTTACACGTACCTCCTGGAAGGAATGTTTTATCTTTCCCTACTTATAGAGGAGGAAACTGAGGCTCAAAGAGGTTAACGTCTCAGAACTAGTCAGTGGTAGTACAGCTTGAATGTGAATCCAGGAGGATCAGATTCCAAAGCTCATGCTTTGATGACCATTCAGTACAGTCCTCTACTCTAATATTCATTCACCCCTAATCCATTTCCCATCATGTTCACCTTGGTGATGGAAATGTAGGGGGTTTAGTGAGTTTCTCCTGGTTACATTACCCCATTTTTCTTTTTTTGATCCTTGCTTATCAAAGCTCTGTTTTTATGGGTCAGGTGAGTGATAAGGACTGAAAGCTTTATGTTGATTCATCATACCTGGGACCACAGCCATGGGGTCTAGTCAGTTTAGGCTGCTCAGTTTCTTTATGATACATGTTTATTACAATTTTCTCTTTTTTGGAGATAAGGTCTTGCTCTGCGCCCAGCGTGGTGTGCAGTGGCATGATCATAGCTCACTGCAGCCTTGAACTCCTGGGCTCAAGCTATCCTCCCACCTCAGCCTCCTGAGTAGCTAGGATCACAGGTATGCACCACCACACCCAGATATTTTTTATTTTTTGAGACAGGGTCTCACTCTGTTGCCTAGGCTGGGGTGCAGTGGCATGATCATGGCTCACTGCAGCCTTCACCTCCTGGGCCTAAGGGATCCTCCCACCTCAGCCTACCAAGTAGCTGGAACCACAGGCATGTACCATCACACTTGACTAATTTTTTTATTTTTGTAATGATGGAGTCTCCCCATGTTGCCCAAGTTGGTCTTGAACTCCTGGGTCCAAGTGATCCTCCTTGTCTCAGCTTCATAAAGGGGTGAAATTACAGGTATAAGTCAGTGCACCAGGCTTTTTAAATTTTCTGTAGAGAAAGGAACTCACTGTGTTGCCCAGGCTGGTCTCAAACTCTCGGCCTCAAGTGATCCTCCCACCACTCTGTAATCCCAAAGTGCTGGGATTATAGGCATGAGCCACTATACCCAGCATATTTATTACTTTTTTTTTTTTTTTTTTTTTTTTTTTGAGATGGAGTCGTCGCTCTGTCGCCCAGGCTGGAGTGCTGTGGCCGGATCTCAGCTCACTGCAAGCTCCGGCTCCCGGGTTTACGCCATTCTCCTGCCTCAGCCTCCCGAGTAGCTGGGACTACAGACGCCCGCCACCTCGTCCGGCTAATTTTTTGTATTTTTTAGTAGAGACGGGGTTTCACCATGTTAGCCAGGATGGTCTCGATCTCCTGACCTAGTGATCCGCCCGTCTCGGCCTCCCAAAGTGCTGGGATTACAGGCTTGAGCCACTATACCCAGCATGTTTATTACTATTTTTAAGATGAATGTCCTATGTATATACACATACAACAATGAATTTGGTGGATGGGGCCTAAAGTGTTTACTTTTTCCCTAGTTTGTTTTTTCCTTAAGTTACTATTAAACAGACTCCTATTTTATGAGCTATCTTTGAATATATTTCATCTTTAATTCTATTTTAATCACAAAACTAAGTGCTCTCTCAAATTAGAACTGACCATGAGGCACTAAAGAAAGGTTCACCCATTTGGTTTTTAAGTTTTTCTTAAAACATTCTATCAGGTTTTCTCAATGGTATGAACCACATGCAGGACAAAGCAAGACTACATGTAAATAAACAGCCTTTCATAATACATGGTACTAACCTTGAGAACTGTGTGCAAGTGTGTGCACTCAGGAGGTTAGGTGATAAGTTATATGCCCAGTGTCCCTTTTCAGCTCACTGATTTGGATATACCCTTTGATAGGGATTTTCATAATCATATTACCTTTGGTTCATTTTTAAAAGTACATGTTGCTTCCTACTGCTTATACCACAGTAAAAAGACTGACTTGAAGCATAATAAAACTGGAAGATGAAATTGTTTCATCTCATAAAGCGGTGTTTTTTTTAAGGCTCACTATGATATGCTCTGATGAAAAAAGCTGACATTTGGTTGTGCTGCCTAGCAACCACTATGCTATGATGTAAGCATGAGTGTGCATCTATGCCTAGGAACAGCTCCTTGAGAACATGTTCTCTCTGTTCAAGTGATTGCACGTAAACAGGGATAAAAATTTAAATTGAAACCGTAAGTCACCAGATTTAAGAATAACCTCTCTAACACATTTAACACTCAAGTCCTGCTACACAGGTTCTTGATCAATGTACTAAATTCTCAGAAGACTATTTTGAATGACAAAAATGTTGGTTTGATTTTATGACATCAGGTCTACTGAAATCTAGCAATCTGATTTCTACAATTGATGAACTCAAAGGGCTTGAGTCCCAGCTCCGGTTACTCCCAGCATTTCTATTTAGAAGTCTCAAAAGTCTTCCCAGGAGTTTCCACTCTAATATTCCCCCTACCCCAAGATACGATGAATAAACACAGGTATAGGGAAATTTCCCAACTGTAATAATTTAGTTAACATAATTTTCAAATCAGTTTTTAATTTATAATTCAAACATTTTTCCAAAGGAAATTATCCACTTTCTTTCATTTAATTCTAAATGGTCCACCTAGTTACAGTTTTCATAATCTGCTTCTAAGAACCCAGAGAGAAGTAGCACTCTCTGGCCTTCCATTGCCTTGTTGACTATAGAATATTGGGTTAAGTGTGTTTTTGCTTTTCTCCTGGAAGGTGAGGCTGAATGTTTTCAAGCCAGTGATTCAAGAGGAGATAAGCAAGGGCCAACACTGGGACATTTAAAGCCTTTTGGCCAGCAGGTTCAGCCCCAGGAAATGAAGTTTGTCATTTCTAAATACAAAGTCTGGGTCAGACGATCTTGAAGTCTTTATTGTGTGCCCCCTTCTGCCCTGCCCCCAATTTTATGGTAGATTTTCACAGAATTAGATTTTCTTAAAAATCCCTTTAAACATCAACTGAAAAAAAGAGATAAGGGGGACTATTGGTTATCTTTGTTTTAAAAATCAGAATTGTTGGCTGCTGCAGCAAGCTAGCTGATTCTACACTGGCAGTGCTGCAAAGCTTCTGGCCATGCAGTCTTTTCAACCTCATCATATCATCAGCCGAGCAAATTATCCTGAGAACTGACATAATTTATGTCTCAGGGTTCCTCTGTTTCTTGTTATATATTCACTGACATTTTTTTTTCTCATCTTACCATAACCTACATCTTGAATTTTAATTTTGGAAAAGGTACAGCAAAGCACTTGGCTTTTAGTACTAGTTAATAAAATAGAAAAACTGTACTTTACAAATTCTAGACATTAGCTGGTCATAAAGCTTCCTTAATAAAGAACAGGTAGTTAAGACCAACCTTATGCTTCTCTTCAAAGTTCCTTTTGCCTATTATTTCACTTTTCTTCCTTATGAGATAAATAAGCTAGTTTGAAACAGCATAAGTAGGAAGCATAAAGCTCCTCCTTGGTCCTCATATTTTAACCTGTATGTATAGGCATTTGTACATGGCATACACAAAATTTAAGAATTTTGAGAACATTTCAAGCTAAAATACAACACAGAATTTAGTAGGACTTGTGAATAGTTTCCCAAATAAATGCTCAACTGGCAATTACAACTTGTCAATGTCTACTATAATCTAGTTTATTTAATTCTATGCTAATTTCAAACACACATTTACTGGCAGCAGGAGCCAAAATATACGTAGAGACACAGAGCCTTATCAGTAAGCTCAAGAGGTACATAGTACTAGTACTAGTACTAGTGTGGATTCTCGTTAAATTATATTCACCTGAAATTAAATGTAATAATGTGAAGATCAACAAGATTTTAAAATACAGTACTAAAATGAAGATGTGCTACCTCAAGCATCATAGGCCCCAGCGCATCCTTGTCGATGACACCCTGCCCTGTAGAGGATACATCTGACTTCTGCACTTCATCTATGTTGGCAGCTGCTGCTTTCTCTGCAATAAACATAAGTGTGAATTAAATGGCAGTGCTATATCAAGGACAGAGTGACACAGAAATGTTTTTATTGTGATGATTTTTAAAAATCTCTAGTGGGATCAGATGCAGCTACAAAAGAGTTAGAGTACATCCCTGTTGCCCCTAAATGGGAGACACTGCTGGAAGCAGAAGTCAGAACATTAACTTTTCACCTCTAGAACCTGTGGCTCAGATCCCCTTTCAGGCTGCTCAGAAAATGAGTCTTGAGGTTTCCTGACAGTCCCCGACAGGCATTTTTTCCTAGATTATGAAACTGCTATATTCTATGGCACAATTAGCTTCTACTCAGGAGATTCCCCAAACTAGGATAAAGGAAGGTCTGTTGTTCAGAATTCAGTAGCATAATCAGAGACAGATTTGCACACATTTGAAGAAGTAACAAGGAGTCATAAACTGCTATGGCTGCCCCCACGGGACACTCTGCAATGTCTGCCTGGACTCTTTTACTGTTCCACTTCTGCTTACATTCCCATTTAAAGTGGCCAGGAAGATTTGGTCCCAGTGCTTCTCCATCTAAGAGGTTAGAAGCACCCTACCAGGGACTTGGGGAATTTCAATGGCTGCCCTTTGATCTAGCAAAGAGGCACGTAGTGTGTGCTCCTGGATGGAAACGTGCAAGGCAAATTTCAGGCTCATGAACACAGGAAGGCCCCAGAAGACATTCCATCATAGAATGAGAACGTTTTGTGAAAAAGCTCACAGAAGAAAAAGATGCACACTTACCAACATATGTGTAGTTATTTCAAGAACACCAAAAAATGTTTAAAGCATAACATATACATATCAACAACTTGCTAGAAAACAATACAAAACGTGACAATTATTTGTACCTGAATAAATTATATCTTTGTTTATACTGCATGTTATCATTGTAATTAAACGTAGAAATAGAAAACTGTAAATCAATTTAGCACTCAGAATTAACCTGCTTTCAGAACCTTAATAATTTTTTTGTCAAAAATATTTTATGCAGTATGTTGAAAATCTGTAAAGCCTAATTTATGGCTGAGAACCTAGAAAACAAATAGGAATTATGTGGGTCCTCCCAGTCTTGCCATTCCCATGACAAAGCTTCCACAGAGCATGTTATCAATGGAAGGGGAAGATGACCTGTGCAGTTCAAGCTCAAACTCAGCCACTGAGAAGTATGACTCTGAACTTACCTGTCTTCTGTATATCAGGGACCGAGCTAAAGTAAATGGGATGATACGTGAAACACTCTGTTTTTTTTTTTGGGACGGAGTCTCGCTCTGTCGCCCAGGCTGGAGTGCAGTGGCCGGATCTCAGCTCACTGCAAGCTCCGCCTCCCGGGTTTACACCATTCTCCTGCCTCAGCCTCCCGAGTAGCTGGGACTACAGACGCCCGCCACCGCGCCCGGCTAGTTTTTTGTATTTTTTAGTAGAGACGGGGTTTCACCGTGTTAGCCAGGATGGTCTCGATCTCCTGACCTTGTGATCCACCCGTCTCGGCCTCCCAAAGTGCTGGGATTACAGGCTTGAGCCACCGCGCCCAGCTGAAACACTCTTTAAAAATACAAAGAAGTTTTCAAATGTATCATAATACTAGCATATCTGTATTGATTAGTTCTTCCTTGAGTTCCATACGTAGTAATTTCTTTGCAGAGCTTATCATAAGCAGACTGTATCTGCTTTATCAACTCTCTAATATATTCCTGATTCACCTCCTTAGATCGAAAAAATTGTGACTGCCTATAAATAGAGATATGACTTGTCTGGTAGCCTTCATAATTCAATATTGGCGGATCTGTCAGTCCTTGCTTCATTTCTGGCTTTGCTGCCTTTCCAAGCTCCTCACTACGGGGTGCTGTACATTTGTTCTGTCTGCAGGCTTCGTCTCATCCCAATTCCTCAGTCAGTCCCTTCTGAGGCAGGAAATACCTCAGGGTCTCCAGCCACAGGATTTGTTTAGCCAGTTATTGCATGTGACTGCCCCCATCCCCTTTTCCTGGAATCTTTTTCATTGCCAAATAGACTCACAGTAAAATAAATGTGCACTGGGGCATACTTTTTAGGGCATACTTTTTAATTTTGTTGGCGGTTTGCTCTGTAAGGATGTTGATTTCTTTTCAAGATCTCCTCACTTTTCTACCCACCATTTCAGGAATAGGATTTGCACTGCTACCTGCTGCTTCATCTAATTTTCAAGGGCCATCTTGCTACAGGAGCTATGCTGGATTTTCCTTGAGCACCACCATCCATACCACACTCTGTGGGGTCTTCTTGGATGTGGACAGGATGTGTACCTCTCTTAACAGTCCTTGTTGTAGAGGCCCCAATGTGTCTCAGACCTAAGGATCCCTATGTTTCATGAATACTAAATCTCAAGGCCCATATAAAATATGTCATAATTTGTGTGGTCCTACTGCATTTATTTCTTGTCTTCAGTGTTGCGGCAGTCCACATACAGGAGCACTGTGCTGACATACCACAGACTGAGTGATCCGCAGCCTTTCCTTCACCTAACTATTCACAGGGGTCGCATTATCCCATCAGGGGTCACATTCTCCCATCTTTCAATAGCAGCAGTGATTCTCAAAATGCAATGGTAAACATGAGAAGACAACCGCCCTGGGGGGGGGGGTCTATCAGAATGTGCAGTGGGAACACACAGACAGCTTGAAAAGTCTGCTTCGCTGAGATTCTGATACATCTTCCTAGGAGGATATCCCCATTCTCCTGCCTCCTACAGTGTGACACACACAGTGCACAAAAGAGTAGGCTACCCCACTTGAAGGTAAGCTTTTTGAACTGTGTCTGGATCCTCAACAGCACCATCCTGATTTCGGACCAGGTTTTCACTGCATCTGTGGGGGCTGACTGAGAGGCTAGACCCACCACCAGCACTTCCTCCCAGAAGTATGGGAGCAAGTGGGATCGAGGTGTGTGGAAAAAGAAAGTAATTTTCCCCTTTTGCCTCACTGGACCTCCAGGGTAGAGGAGGATGATAGAATGGGCGGACAGGGTCAAGTAATATGGGAAAGGGTTTCCTAAAAATTGGTCTTAAATAACAACCTTATCTTGCTATAGTCAAGAAGTTTCAAGGCATCTCATATTCTCTCAGGATCTCAAGTCCTATTATTCCACTGTTTTATTATTTTTAAGAATGAATTTAGTTTAGGTTAATGTTGGGGGAGAGAGGGAGAGGAAACAACAGCTGCCAATCACAAAGGCAACCTTGCGCCTATCGCTGATCACTAGAAAACATCAGGCTATTTGGCACATGAGATTCTGATAGCACAATAGTAATGAATTATTGTTTTCTATGGTATCGATACTAATGCTGCATTTTTGGGGAAAATAAATACAAAATAATGATGTTTGTGATAGTAACCAAATTCTAGGCCTTTTAAAGACAGTAAGTATGCCTTGTGAGATGTTTATGGTATCAGGGTATGATCATTTTTCTGAGGATCTAAATTCAGCTGTCAACATTCTGTGTGATACAAAAACCTTACACTTAGATAACTCAATCAGGCAGGTTCCTCAACACTGGTAAGTCTTCATGCCTGGGTATTCTAAATTCTAGCAACATGCTCAGGCAAAGAATTTTAGACTTTCGTCAAAGGTTATGTAGAATCAGGATCAAATCTGTACAGAATTTTATTTTTAGGAATTTATAGATCAGACATAATTTGGGGTAAGGGCCCACGATTTAAATTGGGAGATGATTTAGATCTCACAAAACATGTGTTCAAGGAACAACTGGAGGAAAGCCTGGATAAAAATAATTATTACCCTGAAACATTATTTATAAATGCGAAACATGCTGTTTTATTCTTTAAAATATTCAACTGATAAATATTTAAGAGGAAGAAAGCAGCAACTAACAGCAGTAATGGAGAATGAGTGGCCTATGTGAGCCCACATGAGGGAATAGAATAGTGACACTGGGATGGGCGGAGTAGCCTATGTCTGTGTGTCTGGTGTGTGGCCCGCACTGTCTATGCAGGGGAAGCAAAGTGAAAAATCCTCATCCGCTGAGGGCTCACCCTCTATCCAGGAGGGCAAAACTATTACAACCCAACCAAATGAAGACAACATAGGGCTAAACAGCAAGCCCTCGGTTCAAAAAAGGGATGGAAATGGCTGGACAGAGCTGAAAGTATTTCACATATGTTGCAACCAAATTGGATTCTGCAGGATATGCAAGTGGACAGCAAGAAAACAGGTGGGGACAGATGTGTGGCTGGCATCGGGCCACTACAAAATTTCAGCCTGGCTTGAAAGCCCATGGTAAGGAACACTGGCGAAACGTTGATCTAAGCTGGAACTCTAGCAATCTCAGACAGAAAATAAAACAACAAAGGTGTTCACAAGATCAGCCTAAATGTATATTAGTGGAAATTGTGATTTGAAAGAAAATTCCAAATGAGTCTATAGATTACTTGCAAGAAAAGTTTTAAAAAGTGTTGCAGTATTTACACAAATGCTATTTATATATATTAAGAGAATGGGAAATTTTTATTCCTCATAAAGTAAGGAAATAAAAGAAAAAAGGGTAAAGAATTCAGAGCTTCTTACTCTTATCCTTGCAAGAATGAAACATCTATTTTCTAGCTAATTTGTCATCTATTCTTTAATTCTGTATTGAATTTGTGCTTTGACCATTTCTCAATATTAAAAAGAAAAAAATCAATAATATGAAGTGATAGAAAACACTCAGAAATATGGCTTTACCAATGTAATTGGAATCTAAATTAAACTGGTCCTAAATTTATGTTATTTGGGTACTTTTCATGAAGTAATTACTACCTCTGGTGAATGTTCAGTTGAGCCTTGAAATTATAGAGGAGGAGGAAAAAGAAGGGAGGAAGGGAGGAGGAAAAAGAAAAGGACTCTTTAGAGAGATATTATTATGTTAACCGGACATATACTGGTATCTTGACAGAGCATTTCAGTAACGAATATGCTATTTTTATGTACCAGATATAAATAAGCTTAAATCCTTCGATATTTATACTCCTGTAAGTACAGCATTACTATACTAAAACACACTATTTAATATTTTTAAATAAGGCAGTTTTCTCAGCGGTCACAAACTATATTTACTTTTCTATATTTTGCATCCATTAATCATAAAAATATATTGTTACAAAAATATCCTTCAGTAAACTAAACAGTAGAAAGCTCATCTCAGAGTTTCATATGATCAAAACCTTATGAAATCTCATTATTACAGATGGAACTCTTTTTAAATCAGAGAAAGAGATGATAAAATCAAATTTTCAGAGACTACTAGAAGATTTCTTCTAAGCCCTGACTTCATTATTTCTTCCTGCTACGCTTTTACCATTAAAGTTATTCTTTTTATTGTATTAAATTTTTTTTTTTCTTTTTTGTAGAGACAGGGTTTCACTCTGTTGCCCAGGCTGGTCTTGAACTCCTGGGCTCAAGCAATCCTCTCGTCTTGGTCTCCCAAAGTGCTGGGATTACAGGCATGAACTACCATGCCCAGTCCCCAAAGTTATCCTTTTTAGATAAAGAACACGACCTAATAAAGTAACAATGAAAATAATAATTCTGTCCTTGTCTTCCTCACTCCCAAAAGACTTAAAAAAAAAATCATGAAATGGCTCTGATCTTTTTAGACCTGATCAGCAGGAAGTAGCTATGATCTTTTTAATAGCGCCCAGTTTTACAAATGCAAAACTCTGATTGGAGAGATCATCCAAGGATGCCTCTGTAATCTTTTTCTGACTCGCCTTTTCCTCCTGGGTGGCTGCTTGAAGAGCAATCCCTCACGATCCCCTTCTCCATTTGCCCGCGCTCCAGAAATCCAATACCAATTAATTAGATTTCCACTTTCAAAGCGAAGAACAAAACCCCATCTCTTCAGGGACCATGTTAAGATGAGTCATACCACAAACTGGGGAAAAATCATTAATATTATATTCCATATTTTTTTATAAGTAATTATTATTCATGCTTTCTCTTAGAACAAAAGAAAAGGTGAACAGGGAAAGAATTTCATCCTAGAAATATAAGTGATTTGAAAATACAAGGAAAAAAATATTTATTTTTTGAAGCAGCTGTATTAAATTGCTCATTGGCATGTATAGGCATAAATTTGTTATTTATTTGTTTATTTTTAGAGACAGCGTCCCACTATATTACCAGGCTGGAGTGCAGTGGCTATTCACAGGTGTGATCATAGCACACTACAGCCTTGAACTCTTGGGCTTAAGCAATCCTCCTGACTCAGCCTCAAGTAGCTGAGATTATTGGCAAATGCCACCGTGCTCAGCTCCAGGCATAACTTGAAAGTAAAATTCCAGTCTTCTGGTGAGAACAACAATAAATTAGAAACTGATCCTAGCAAAAACTTAATTTAGTTTTTAAAAAGTACATTTAAATATTTTTAAATTATCAAGTGATATTTAAAAAAAGGCCTTTACATAATCTTCTGAAGTATCATTTATTAATTTTGGTTGCTTATTTAATCTCATAGTATTAGGTATTCTTAATCAATTTTTTATTAGGCAACTGAACTGAGATTACGAATTCAGAGAGTCTTTCCACAAAGCATTACCAGAACAGAGTTCTAACCCTTCACCGGGGTGGCAGTCATGCTCAAGGGACAGCCACATAATTGTTTTAACTCCAGCAGCCGCAGTGGCAACCATCACTGATTACTTAGAAACCTAAATGCTGCTAAATATCTCCCATTATAGGGACAGGGTGACACTGTCGTTATGACTCTTGCTTTTTCCTTTTTTGGGGATCATCTGAAGAGGCTGTAGAAAACGTGTAGAAATTAGTCTATCTTTAAAAAGTCAGAATCCAAACAAATGTCACTCACTCTGTAATAATGAATCTACTGAGAGATAATCCACAGGGTATGTACACAGATACAGAGACATTTTAAGACTGCCCATGTTTAGGGAACCCTGAAGTGTAAAGACAATTAAGAATTTAGGTTATCTTTCTGTTTGGTCAAGCCTGAGGACAGTTGTTTTTACAGAAGCCGTATTATTTAAATTAGATAGAAATAGAATCTTTGACTAAAATGGAATCTGATACTTTGTGTAGGTTTTATAATTAATTCCTCTGCTTCAAAGTGAGTAAAATCACTCACCTAGAAATCTACGAATTTTTCAGTAGACTGACGTCAAACACAAGTCTAATTACCTCCACAACAAATTTGGTTTGAAGATTCTAATGGGAAAACATCCATGATTTCTATCTTTTCCTGCATTAAGAAACTGGATGTTTCAGGTGAAGTGATTGTCAAAGCCAGCAGCAGTGAGACCTACGCAGAGCAAAGAAGTCACTGAAACAATGATGGGTAGTTTCTGACCAAGCACTATAGATGAAATATTACAGGAAAAGTTATGTAGCATCTCAAAGGTTCTAGAAGGTAAAATGAGAGAATTATGCATCTGCACCCAACTAAAATTAGAAAAGCTGCCATATGGCTTTGTGAAGCCAGCAGCACATTCTTATTCATTAGGAAGCATTCTGCTAACATAAAAACACAAGGCCCTTCCTGTGCTCTCCAAATGTGTTTATCTTTTCAACATTAATGCACTATATATCATCAAGCTGCTGAAGTCTCCTGCCGTGCATATTAAAAGCGCGCAGCTGCACTTTCTTTAGTAGTGGGAGGAACCTAAGCCTCAAGTTGCCTCCCTCTTTTTCTGACATTGAGCTGCTTCTTAACATCATGATTTCCCTTCAGCATGAAGAAATAGCAAAATTAACCAATCTGAAGGCCATCTTCAACCAGCAAACCCCTCTTACTCTCTGCTTTAGAGAAAGTAACATACTTGGTTTCATTTTCATCAATGGTATAAGGCATGACTACTTAAGTAGAACCAAAAATCATGTCCCAAGTTTGAAATACATAGGCCTACTTTTAAAATTAATGTACTACAGCAGCCAGAATAGACTTTGAGTATAACTGGTTAGAAAATGCTTTTGTTCATAGGAATTCACCATCATTCCCTCTGCTATTGCTCATATATATATATTACTATTTAATAGCCCACTTCATATAGTACCTATGAGTATTGAATTTACTGATAGGTAAAATGGGCAGTGGAAAATCTTTCACAAGCTATGTGAGTAACAATTTGTCCAAAATATTCCTTTTATATAATCCAAATTCCTGCACGTCACAGTTCATGTCTTATAGGAGCTTAAATTTAAAGATCAACTGCAGAAGGAAAAAAATACTTAAGCACACAGTAAAGAATGTAGACACTGAAACAACCCATGGAAACATGGCTTCAGGAAGTGCTTCAAGTTAGTGAACTGAAAGCCAACAAGTATTAAATATTATACATGTTACATTTATTATGGCAGCATTCATTCATTCCCTGATAGGATAATGGTGCATCTCTACTTGTATCTTCCACAGCAATGGAGTACTGAGAGGTGAGGGCAAAATAAAATATAAAAACTGCTATTTCAGAGTAAATTCTAATTTATTGGGCTCCACTCACTAAAGTTTTGGGAGTTACCTGAACAAGGAAATAAAGGAATCATAATTTGCTCAGAAAGCTGAAAGGTGAAATTGAGATTAGATGAAAGAAGGAAAAAACATCAATGGGTGTGAAAGAAATGAGAAGTGAGGTGAGGCTCGAAGTCATCACTTATTCAGAAGATTATGAGTAAGCCTGTCTAAAGACCAAATTATAAAAATGTTTTATTTCTTCCAAATATGAATGTCAACTCAAAAGCAAGGCCAACAAAGTTACACTGTAGGAGTACTTAATAAAGTTTCTGATAAATAGGTTAAAATATGAAAATCATATTAAAAAGTTGTCTCTAAAATTCTAAGACTTTGGTCTTAGTTGTACAACTTTTTAAATCTCCTAAATCACAATTCTGTTTATCAGCGCAGTAAACCTCATCTCCCATTATTCCTAGTTAATACATCATAGCAATATTTAGTATCTATCTCCCCACATGCATCATATTCTTTCAAGATTTTGAGCATTCTCTCAGATTGTTCCATTGGCACAGATGCCCTTCCACCCCTTCTCTTGGAAGATGCCACCATGGCTCCAGAAAACTCATGTCGACGAAGTTAGGCCCCTGCTGCTGTGCTTCTATGATGCCCTATGCCCATCCCTATCTTAACGTTCCCCTCACCATTTTGAAATGATCTGTTTTCATGTCTGTCCCTTTTCACTGCATTGCTAACTCCTTGGCTGTAAGAAATGACTTTTTATTTGCTGCTTGGCACATAGTGGGTGCTCAATGATGTTGTGTTAATACTGAACACAGTATTCACAGCTGTAAATACAGTTTCACAGCTGGAGCTAAAATTAAATTCCATTTAGCCATGGCTGAAATCTCACAAATGTCTCTTTCGAGGTATCTGTTTTGAAGAGCTTTACCATATACCTAACACAGTGGAGGTTCATTTTAAGACTCTGATTTTTTATTTTTGGAGTCAAAGTATTAGGTAGAGATGGGATGAGAAAAAAGGTCAGACCATATTTGTTAAGGGCATTAAGAATAACACCTCAGGTGGTCAGGCCAATGAGAAGAGGGTTTGGAAGACAAGTCGCCAAGGCCTTCTCTACACCAAGATATGAAGTTTAAAAACCCCAACCAGCCTACTTTACTAGTCCAGATTCTCATCTAGGAAGTTACAACCTACTTCACAAAAGAAGTGATTTGGGTAACAGACATTTTTTTCAGTCCTTGGGATTTTCCCAGCCACTCACAGCTCTTAAGAAAATAAACTTACCCGGTGAAACCCCGTCTCTACTAAAAATACAAAAAACTAGCCGGGCGAGGTGGCGGGCGCCTGTAGTCCCAGCTACTCCGGAGGCTGAGGCAGGAAAATGGCGTAAACCCGGGAGGCGGAGCTTGCAGTGAGCAGAGATCCGGCCACTGCAGTCCAGCCCGGGCTACAGAGCAAGACTCCGTCTCAAAAAAAAAAAAAAAAAAAAAAAAAGAAAATAAACTTACCCAAGTAGAGGTTGTACAAATTGTCATATTTGCCTGGGGAGCCAGGATAAAAGAGCACTCCGTCAGGTTTCTTGTATCTCTCACGCAGAGTGCTGAGAGAAGTCTTGGATTCTAAGGATAAGGTTAACAGCTGATAGACGAAAGCCACCTATAAAGCAACGCTTTATAAAGTGGGATTGGCCGAAGGGCTAAAATCCCTGGAGAGGCTGCCAAGGTTCTTCCTGTCTTATTCAACTTTGAATATCCATTGACTAAAATAAACCTGAATGCCCTAAAGATGGCTAATAAACATGTAGGGAAAGACAGAGGTAAGGATGAAGGAAAGGAAGGGGGGCTGGTTACTTCCTGCTGTCTCTTCTTTCTGGCTCTGCCACCAACCCTCATTTCCATGAAGCTTGCAAGGCTTCACTCCCAGGCCTCTGTTTCACCTTAATGGTGGCTATCTGGAGGGGTGTCTCTCAAGGCATCAAAAGGACTGAAAACCATCCTAGTACCTGACCTTCGTATGTCTTCTGGGGCCAAATCTCCCATGCCTAGGAATCCTCCCTGCTCCTCACTTCCTTTTCACTGACATCTTGCTCCCTGATTCATTTTCTGTTCCACCTCTCAGACCTGCTTGCATTTCTCTCCTTGTGTTTTTCTCCCATCTGGTTATCTTTTCCTTCCAGTTTCTCTTTACAGACACAGGACCTGATGTCATTCTAAAGAGACTGCTACAACTCATCATATGTAGACTCTTCTCCTTTCCCCCACTGTGATTCTAACAATATCATAGAGAGGTTGAAATTCCCGGTTTCATTTTGCTTACTACCATCTACTCCCAGTTTTCTCATTCTAGTATTTGCTTGAGCAATCATGGGAGGACCTCACTAGTGTGCTTTCCAAAAAGCAGGTGCTCCCAATTTAAAGTACCTAATGCAAAAAGCTGATAATAGAACACAGAATCATCCAATTTAGAGCCTAAAATATTATGCTAAATCATATTGCAGCAGAGAAAGCAAAGCAGTGATAACAATGGGAGAACTCTGCATAAATATATGTAGCACCATGGCTCTGGCCAAGCAATGAAGGCACAGGGAGAATGGGGCTGAGGGGACAGCAGACTCCAGGGAGCAAAACAAGAAAGACAATGTGAACAAAGGAAGTAACTGTAAGGTGAGTGCAGGTTGCTTGTGGCCAGGGTGCAAGTTCTCTGTGGACAGGGTCATGGGGCACGTGGTGGGGTGGAGTGGAGGTGGAACAACTCCAGAGGCAGGGTCCAGAAAAGCTTACAATCTGACACCACCCAAATCTCCCACAGGCAAAGATCTCTAGTAGCCAAGAATTTGCTTCAGTCAAATCAACTCTGGAAAGCTGATTGCTAAGACAAAAACTAGGTAATTCCTAAGTGAACACTTACGGAGGAAAATAAGAGGGTATATGAGAATAGGTCTGTCTAGTTTCAAGTACTTTTTTGGCCATTTGAACAATTACTACAGGCACAGTTTACTATTTCTTGTGATTCTCCAACTGCCATTATTTGTTGTGTCATTTGTCCTTTTCTACATGTATGTTTATTTTCTGCCTGGTTCACAGGATTTTTTTAACCTGTTAGAAACTATGTATAGGAATGCAGCCACCTAACAATGAAAACACATACAAATCATAAACCTAAATACACACACACACACACACACACACACTCTCTCTCTCTCACACTCTCTCTCTCTCTCTCCCCCCCCCCCCCCCCCCCCAGAGAAACCCATCTTGGGGAAAGGAGCCCAGATTTATCCTCCAGGATGTCAAGAAAGGATGATGTAAAAAGTTTACAATCCTGGGTCTAAGTTCACAATCCGGGGACTTTCTGTTAGAAGGTCTATGTTCTTCATAACAGAACTTCTGTGGGGAAAACTACATAAGGAATAATATCCATATCATATAGAAACAGATTCTACTCAAATGCTTGAAATAGCTTTAATTTTGAATTTACATTTTTACATACAAAGTGTATGTTCTCCCTCCCCACCCTCCTCCCCTGACCAGCTAATCTCAGAATGGTCCCAGTCCTTATAAACTCGGCACTACCAAAGCCCCTCAGATCAGGGCTGACCGCACAGGGCAAGGTGCTGTGAGAGACAAGGCTGTTATGCAGTATTCATCTTCTGCACCAAGATCATCAGGGCCCTCTTCCAGAAGAGAGCTGTTACCTGGGGATGGCATCAAACTGTCTATACCAAATGCGAAGTAAAGTCTGGTAAAATAAAGGACCTGATTTCTTTTGAAGATCAAAAATATGCTACTACAAAATTTTTAAAAGCAAGGTTTGTGTACGTAACAAACAAACCTGATTTGTATTTACAGACAAATTTACAGCATGTCTTATTGTGGAACATGTTCACTGTATTGAGAGTAAGAAATCAGGTAAAACAGTAGACAAAAATACAGACTAGGAAGCATTTGGGAAATAATTCCAAATTAGATCTTCCTAATTTGTAAAAATGTGAATTTTCTTTATTAACATCTTTATTAACACCTAACTTCAAAGGACATTCTAGAAAAAAAGGTCCTGTCAAATATCCATTCAATAATTACTGCATTTCATATTGACAACAGGAAGAGCTTTAAATACATCTTTAAAATGACCCTTTAAATACCTTACAGCATAAATTCTCTCCAATTTAAGCAGGAATGGCAGTGAATCATCAACCAACCTTCCACAACTATTTAAAGCAGTAGGCAATTAAAAAGAACACAAGGACTGGTGTCACTCAGAAATTGACATGCCTCAACCAGGCGGCAGGAGAGGCAGTGAGGGCCTTAGAAAAGGCTGGCACTTCCACACTGCAAAGCCCAGCACAAGTGTGAAGGAGAGGTGGTTACAATTTGCATGCTGAGGTCAAAGTGACATTAACAAAGGTCAACATTTACAGTATTTCCTAAATTTGGTATCCAGATGAACCTTTCTACAACCAAATCCTCTCCTTTTCTTATTTTATGTAATTCTGCAGCAAATTCTGTAAACTGAGGGGAAAAAATGGTAATACCCCCAGTAATTTAGTAATTCCCTGAGATTTTATATCAGTTATGTGCTCTCAAATACAAGGACTGTTTAAGCAATCAAATCCACTTGCAAGAAATCAGAACAAATGTCTATTTAAAGTCTAACAATTTTCTAATAGATGTTATGGAAAAGTTTGAACCACAATGGACAGATATACAGACTGTGAGCACCCTGGCTATGGATGGATAAGTCAAAAAGGAAAAACTCTCAGAAAATTAATTATGATCATCCATATAGGCCATAGAACATATCATAATTCAGTATCTAATTATAAATATGAAAAAGACAGTAATTAAGTTACTCTCTATCAAATTAACTGATTTAAACTACCTTAAAATTAGTTTTGTTTTACACATATTAACCACAAGAGATGTTTCTCCACCATTCTACAACCATTCAAATAATGAAATAAAATAAAATCCTCATAAAATTTCTTCTTCTTTCAATTTAATTATCCTACATAAGCTTCTAGATGCTAACTAATTTAGTAATATACTATCATAAAGGCTTCAGAAAAGTTCTACCCAATGGCATTTTTCCCCCAGTGGCAGTTTGAAACAACAAGCTTAGCTTCAATGCAGATGCATGGGTTGAATCCAAGAAACCTGTTTCCGGAAATCCTGACTGCCAGGTGATGGTTTACAGGTGAGGCTGAAGATGACTGATACGACAGCTGGGCAGGTCCAGTTTTCAGAGCCATAACAAGAACAGAAGGTAGCCTGTTTTTTGTAGACTGATAGCCTGGACAAGAGGATGATGGTGTACTCATTTCATATATAATTCACCTGCTTCTCAAATAAACTGAATATTGGCTTAAGATTTGCTTTTTCAAAAACGCATTGTGTGTTGTTTTTAAACTATATCAATGGACAGTGGGCTTCCCAGAGATTGGAATGGTGGCAGTTTGTCAGTTCTGTATTGCCAAGGAAAATATTTGGCTGCATATAGGGTTTCCTGAGAGCAAGTTAGTACACGACCTCAATCTTTTCCAAGCTTATCATAATGCCGTAAGGCTATGCTGATTCAGCAAAGCAATCCATAATCACTTGCAAAATGCTCCTGCTTCACAGGGATGTTATGAGACTTAATAAAATAATGCATGTGAAGCACTCTGAGCTCTACAGAAGAAAGGCAGGAAGTAATAATATTATTCTGCATTTATAATGACAAGCAGTCTTACAATGGCAAAAATCTAATAGACCTGTTCACAAATTACAAATAAAAACTAGCTTAAATAATTTAATATAATTGTACAACAAAAAAACCTGAAATCATTTCAGTCTGAAAAGTGGAATGAACAGACTTCATAAGGCTAAGTCAAAATGAAAAGAAATAGATAAGTTTCTACTAAACAGAAAGATTATATTCCTTTATGAGAGAATAGAAATGGAATCAGAAACTTACAAGAAAGAAAAGTATTTTTTTTTAAATTAATTAATTAATTTATTTTTTTGAGACGGAGTCTTGCTCTGTCGCCCAGGCTGGAGTGCTGTGGCCGGATCTCAGCTCACTGCAAGCTCCGCCTCCCGGGTTTACGCCATTTTCCTGCCTCAGCCTCCCGAGTAGCTGGGACTACAGGCGCCCGCCACCTCGCCCGGCTAGTTTTTTGTATTTTTTTAGTAGAGACGGGTTTTCACCGTGTTAGCCAGGATGGTCTCAATCTCCTGACCCAGTGAGTGATCCGCCCGTCTCGGCCTCCCAAAGTGCTGGGATTACAGGCTTGAGCCACTGCGCCCGGCCCATTCTTTTTTTTTTTTTTTTTGAGACGGAGTCTCGCTCTGTTGCCCAGGCTGGAGTGCAGTGGCCGGATCTCAGCTCACTGCAAGCTCCGCCTCCCAGGTTCACGCCATTCTCCTGCCTCAGCCTCCCGAGTAGCTGGGACTACAGGCGCCCGCCACCTCGCCCGGCTAGTTTTTTGTATTTTTAGTAGAGACGGCGTTTCACCATGTTAGCCAGGATGGTCTCGATCTCCTGACCTCATGATCCACCCGTCTCGGCCTCCCAAAGTGCTGGGATTACAGGCTTGAGCCACCGCGCCCGGCCTCTTTTAAAAAAATTAAAATAATGCTGGATTTTCTTTCTTTTCTTTTTTTTTTTCTTTCTTTGCCAACAGTATTTGTCTTATGGATGGGAAATGGCTATTTATTTTTCCTCGGGATACGCCCAGCCAAAGGAACACGATGCATTAAATTTCACTTCATTTGGAGTGTCTCTACCAGAGCTGGCCAGGTTGAGGTGGCATTGCTAGGCTCTTAGGTGCCACTGACTTCACTGGATAGTGACAGGCCTTCTTGGTTCAGCAGATGCCATTTTCTCAAGAAAATCTCAGAATTTCAGGGGATCCAAGCTGTTTACCCTTTGTGCTTCCACAACGTGACCATAATATCATTTACTGTATCATATAAATTGTCTGATTCGATCTAGATCTCCTCAGAATTCCCTCGATTGTCCAGTCTCTGAGCCAGAAATTCTGTTTTTCATCTGTGTATCTCCATCGACCATGCAACTGCTGACCATGTAGACCCAAGTGACCCACACTCTGGAGAAAACAGTTTCCCTCAAGTGGGCTGAGCACGCTGTACAGCATCAACTTCAAGCACATGGGACAAGGAATTTTGCTCTCTAATTTTCATTTGTAATTTTGTTTTAGAGAAGTAGTTTATGTTTTCTTTTTAAAAAATACGTGATATTAGATGGTGGAAATGCAAAGATGAAAAAGACAAGCTCTGTCTTTTATAGGGCTTAGGGTGCACTGCCATGGTTAAGCCAAGTGCTGAAATGGGGTTAGTGGATTATCGTGATTAAAGTGTTAGGGATTTATGAACAAAAGAAAAATTAAAATTTGAAATTTGTGAATTCATAAGTATTAAAAAGAGTTTTCTTTATTTAGCTAGAAGACTCTGCTTGTTTGGAGAGTATAGGAAACAGCATTGATCTGGAGGCTGAATAAAGACAGACTGTAATTAACTAAGATTTTCACTAAGAATGCTTTCATCAGAGAATGAACATAGCAAAGCTGATTATATAACTCAAAATAAACTTCCATCAACACACTGGAACAAAACACACACCTCAGGATGCTAACAGGGCCTAATTAGTTCTCTGAAGCATAACAGCTCAAAGAAATTTTTGAAAAATAAAAATGTGAAGATTAATAATCTTTTACATTATCCTCTCAGGATAAATCCAATTGCCAAGGAAATTAGACTTACAAGTCTCAAAAATTCAGGTTAAGAACATACCCTATAGGAATAAAAATACATTTGTTAATTTTTCAAAACTAAACCCAGTTAAGTGGTAGACTTGGAGAAAAACCTACACTCATGGAACTACAAAAGCATCTATACAAAGAGGAGTTATACTATCTGTCCTTTCTAAAGAAACTATGAGTCACTAAGTCAGGAATGGAACTAAAACTCATTGGTGTCTAGATCTTTGCTCTCATGGATCCGAATATGGATTGGAAGCTCAATTAAAAACCTTGATTTCTAAAAAAAGAGAGGGTTTAGTAGAGTATATGAAAGTATCTAAGAGGCTCTTCAGATGAATTACTATAATCAACTATTCACAAGAAGGAAAGTAAGGCCGGGCGTGGTGGCTCATGCCTGTAATCCCAGTACTTTGGGAGGTTGATCACATGAGGCGGGTGGATCACACGAGGTGAGGAGTTTGAGACCAGCCTGGCCAACATGGCAAAACGGTGTCTCTACTAAAAATACAAAAAAAAAATTTAGCTGGGCGTGGTGGTGGACACCTGTAATCCCAGCTACTTGGGAAGGTGAGGCAGGATAATTACTTGAACCCAGGAGGCAGAGGCTGCAGTGAGTTGAGATCGCTTGGGTGATGGAGTAAGACTCTGTCTCCAAAAAAAAAAAAAAAAAAAAAAAAAAAGAAAGTAAAAGTTGGAAGAAGATGAACATTCAAATAACTACATTATAAATGAGAAAAATCAAGGGAATGGGAGTCTAAAAGTCAAGGATCATTTTGTGGAGGATACCTTTGGTAAGGGAGCTAAAAGCGGTCGACATAACAGCAAGAAAACTAATTGAGAAGCTGGTAGGTACATGACTTCCACATAAGAATATCTGATACTGCAGGTCTTTACAAACACTGACACCAGGTCCATACACTTTCAGCTTCATCATGAATGACTTCTCCCACTCTCACTTCAAGTGTCATTTCAAAAAAAAGTTAAATTGCTCATCATTTGTGTACTTTAAAAAAAATACGAAAATAGTCTGTGTCCCATAGGCAAGGAATAGGCAGAGAGTATATTCTTACAATTCTGAGTGACTACTATAATGAATAGACGGAAATCAAAGATGAAAGTTCTATCACTTTGAAGCCACTAAAGTAGTAAACAGAAACTCAAATGTCCATCTGGTTAGCCAGGTAATATGCATTCCCTTCAGTACTGAAATAATGCCAATCAAAAGAGAGACAGGGTGGATTTCTACCCACCCCTCAAGCTGCACACATGGCCTCACCCACATTTCCTAGCCCCCCCACTTAGAATATTCTCTGGCATAGGGAGCTCCTAGAAAATTAGACTGAGTTTTCCCCTGAACAGATGAACCTTACATTAATTCTTCATGTAATATAAGACCCATCATTTACCTATACAGCAGCCTTTGTCTCTAAGAAAAGGAAGAAGAGAGAGGGAGGGAGAGGGAGAAATAGACATACACAAGTGGGATATGTTTTTATAGAAGTGAGAGGGACCCATGAGAATCTCCTGTGAGATTAAAAGAGATAAACTGAGGGGTTTCTAAAGACTGAAAAGGCTAGGGACGGTGGCTCATGCCTGTAATCCCAGCACTTTGGGAGGCCGAGGTAGGTGGATCACCTGAGCTTAGGAGTTTCAGACCAGCCTGGCCAACATGGCGAAACCCCATCTCTACTAAAAATACAAAAATTAGCTGGGCATGGTGGACGGCGCCTGTAATCCCAGCTACTTGGGAGGCTAAGGCAGGAGAACCGCTTGAACCTGGGAGACAGAGGCTGCAGTGAGCTGAGATCACGCCACTGCACTCCAGCCTGGGTGAGAGAGTGAGAATCTGTCTCAAAAAACAAAAATAAAAACAAAAAATAAAGACTGAAGACAACATGGAGAGTTGAAACCAAGCTTTACTTATATTTCAAAGAATACACTTCCAATTGTATCTGTATCTGGAATACTATTTAGTAGTTTTTAAGATTTGCAGAAAGTTTGTGACTTTTCCCTTGTTATTTTACTTTGTTATTAGCAATAACAATCCTTAGTCCCCAAAGAGTTGAGCATTTGCTTCAGGGACAACTGTACATAAAAATCTGAATTTTGTGCTACAGTGGACCAGAGAAAGCGGAAAAAAAAAAGAAATAAAGTGATGGCTAGAGGAAGACAGCAGAATGGGAAGCAAGTGACTTATGAAGTAAAGGAAGGAACTTTGCCAGAGTCTTAGAAGAGTTACTCTGCTAGCCTGAGCCCTTGGTAGCTCCTGGCTTCCAGCTTGTGCATACGCCTGTGACTGGACAACCCCACCACCCATGGCCTGCCCCTCTGCTCCTAAGAGTCTTGGCTGGTATTTCACGGCAGTGGAGGCCTGGAAGGGGAGAAGCCAGGACACTACCAGGGCAGAAAGGAAAGAAGGGGCAACCACACTCCAGGCTTCTCTGGACATCCAGATCTTCCCAAGAAATACGTGGATGTGTTGATCAATTAGCCTCTATAGTGTCCCTCCTTGTAATAAACATTGGGTCAGTGGTTCCCACCTTCTGGGGTACAAGGACTCTTTTTAACATCAATAAAAATGGAGACCTGACCAGGCGCAGTGGCTCACGCCTGTAATCCCAGCACTTCGGGAGGCCAAGGCAGGCGGATCACGAGGTCAGGAGTTCGAGATCAGCCTGACCAACATGGTGAAAACTCGTCATTACTAAAAATATGAAAATTAGCTGGGCATGGTGGCGCATGCCTGTAATCCCAGTTAGGAGGCTAAGGCAGGAGAACTGCCTGAACCCGGGAGGCAGAGGTTGCAGTGAGCCAAGACTGCACCACTGCACTCCGGCCTGGGCGAGAGAGCGAGACTCTGTCTCAAAAACAAACAAACAAACAAACAAACAAACAAAAAACAAAAGGAAAAAAAGAAAATGGAGACCCATAGGACAGTATCATACTTGAAAATGATATATAACAGGAAAAACAGGTTACAATAAATTTAGGAATGCTTCTAAAAGAACTATCTTATTTATCACTACACCATCAAAGTGATATGCACCGCACAGATTAAGAACTTCTCTAGTTAGATGCAATATTGATTAACAATAGGCCTTATGGAGTTGGTCCAATGGTCTAATCACCAAAATTTGCATTGGTTTGATAGAAAATCAAACCAGTGATTTTCTGAACAATTAACTTATAGTTAAATCTCAGAAAAAGAAAAGGTTTAAAGGTTAAAAAGTCTCCTTCTTTCTTAAGAAAGCATGGAAGAAGAAAAAAAGACTCCCAAATGCAATCACACAAGATACATACTTCCATATTATCTAAGAGACAAAAATATGTAACAACTTCTGATCTTTGACAATTCAGCTATCTAACAATATTCCAAATAAAATGTACTATATGTAATTTTTTTCCCTGGCATAAAGGATCTACAAATTGAAGATGGTCTATCAGAAGAAAAAAGCTTTTAAGAAGTTGAGTTTAATCATGTCAATCCCAAAAGAGTTTGCTTCCTTTCCTTTTCCGTTTCCTCCCATTCAATATAACAAAATAAATACACCACTTGGAATCTTACAGAATGGTGGTGTGCACATGCTTATCTAATGTAGACAGGCTTAAATAAGGGATCACCAATGCTCTGAGAACCACTTTGGGCCTAAAGAAATAGAGGATACAGGCTCCCCAAAATGGCCTGAGAATTCTGTAATGTCCGCTATCTGGTGTTAACTGGAAAGGCATCTCAGTGATGAAAGTATGGGAAGCAGCACCACGCTGATATTGGCATTATTTTACTCTTCTTCCACAGACAAAATTTCTTATTTCCAAAAAAGACAACTCCAACAGGACTCTAAATCTATTACAGATATCAAGGTTCTAACACTGGAAGAGCAGAATCCAAGTCCATTTTAAATGAACAACTTTTCTCTGCTGTGTATTTTTTCTATGTGACTATATTGAATTGGGGTTTTCTTTTGCACAAAATAACAGAAATGAGAAATACAGGCAAAGATGCAATTTCATATCTAAAATTTTAAGTGTAAATATTTGAAATCTAATAAATTCATTTTCTAGATGGAAGTTCAGATTTTACATTCTTTTCCAGAACGCAAGTTAAAACACATTCCATATTGTCTTGTGTATAGCTAAGCACTCTTGGCCCTCAGATTCCATTCCTTCATCCTTGATCAATGATGCAATGAATGGTCACAGTGGTCACAGTGACTATCTGCAAAGTCTGTTTTGCTCCCAACATACTTCCTGAAATGGGAGAGAACACCTTAACAAGGCCAGTGTTGTTTACTAGAGGTTACATCACACAAGATGGACAGATCTTATGATGGACAATAGAACATTCACTCTGACAGAAAAATTCCTCATCTGCTCACATAGGGGCACAAAATGAATGTTCTAAAGCCTGGTATCCAATTTTCTGGCTAAATACCAAGAAGTCTTTTTTGGTCTAGAGAGCAACTTTCTATTTTTCTGGACTCTTTTATAATTTTTTTTTTTTTTTTTTTTGCCTGACAGGAAAAGCTGACCTGCTTTCAAAGTGTGCATCATCTTTTGAAATAGGAATCTGCAAAAAATATTCTTCCTAATAAACTCAGTGTCTCTACCTGTTTAAAGTAACAGCTGATACCATGCTTACCCAATTGACTCCTAACAACCTTCTTCCAAATAGCAAACAAAGCCAAGAGTAAACAGCTGGGTAACACGTTTAATTGTCTTTCCACTTCACTGGGAGACAGTGGCTTTGGAGCTAGGTAGAGATCTAGACTTCAATGCTAGTCCTACCACTTATTAGCTGTGTGACTCTAGGGAAGTTTAGAGTCTAGACCCAAACCTAGGTTCCTCTTCTGTAAAATGGAGATAATAATTCAACTTACCCTACAGGGGTGTTGCAAGGCTGAAATGAGATGAGGTGTGAAAGAGTAGTACCTGGCACCAAGTAAGCACTCTGTATGTGTGAGTTCTCATTTCACTGTGGTAGCTGACCCTTTTGCTTTTGACAGAGTATATGTGACAGACTTTGCTAGTACATAAGGATAGATCCGCATTTTGTAGGGCCCGAAGCTTAATTAGAGGGAGGGGTGTCTCTTTAAAAATACAAAATTGAGTATAAAAGTGAGTATTTACATAGAATGAGAAAAGAGCTGCAAACACTAGAGTGCTGAAGAAGATTCAAACCTCTTCTTCTGAGAACTCTGTAGACAATAATCTGAAATGCTTCTGAAGAAGTGCTTCCTAATTGAAACCTGGCGTCCTATCTAGAACACTCTACAGCTCCTGGCGCATATAGGAGCCCACACAAGTAAGGGGTCCTGAAGCTTAAGCTTTGTCAGCCTAGAGGGAATTCTGCCTCTGAAAGTGTAAAATATAGATTTTTCACTTACTTATTTTATTTTTATGTCATTCACCTGGCTTTTGGCTTGTACTATTAATTACATCTTATGTTCTATATCTTTGCAAGCAGATTGTTAGACCAAAGTTCCTGATATTTACGAGTCCCTTAAATATAAATGGTCATATAGGAATCACTGTTTCATCTGACGATCCCCGGTGGCTACAGAAATCCCACGTTCCATTTCATCCTGCTACACTGCTTACAACCTTCTTCCCAATAGCTGCTTCACCACATTCCTTTCAGTGGAAAGAGACCAATTCATTCCCACCCCAAACACCCTGTGGTCAATCCTGTTGTGTTCCACCCCATGCTAAACTACAGCCACCTGTGAGATGAGTGGCCCAGAAGGAAGAGCATTATAGGGAACATCATTCATTGAACCCCATATTTTATGTTCCTTTTAAGACAACAGAAAACCATGAGTGCTCTGAATACAGAGCAGCAGTATTCAGACAGTGTTCATGGCCATGGGAAATTCTTGCATCTGGAGGAGGAATAATAATAATAATTTTTCCTGGCCAGGCGCGGTGGCTCATGCCTGTAATCTCAGCACTTTGGGAGGCCGAGGCGGGCAGATCACGAGGTCAGGAGTTCGAGACCAGCCTGGCCAACATGGTGAAACCCCATCTCTACTAAAGATACAAAAATTAGCCAGGCATAGTGGTGCCCGTCTGTAATCCCAGTTACTTGGGAGGCTGAGGCATGAGAATCACTTGAACCTGGGAGGCGGAAGTTGCAGTGAGCTGAGATCACAACATTGCACTCCAGCCTGGGCAACAGGGCTAGACTGCCTCAAAAATAAAAAAAATAAAATAACCTTTCCTTTTTTCTCTTCACCTTCGATGGATATATATCGGCGATGAAAGCCTGCTTAGAAATGCTGAGATGTGCAGAATATACAGGACCCTGGGTTAGAGCCAGTTATGACCTAAAGGTGCTGTTTGCTATAGTGCTTCCTTAACCTATAATGCCTCAGATGCCTTGACTACAGCCTCCATTAAGATTTAAGGTATTTAATGAAACCACATCTAACTCAAATTATCAAAATCTCTTTTCTGAACAATATGTGTTAAAACTACCTCTAAAAAAATTATCTCTAAAGACACAGCAATAACTATTACAAATCTTTATTTTCATTTTGAATGTGTTGCTTTTGGAATTTCTCTGTGGAACAACATTTTCTGTCTTAATAAACAAAGGCAAAGCTGAAGACATGACAACCATTCTCAGGCAGGTAATGGAATGCAGAGGTAGAAAGATCACAGGCTGCACAATAACCAGACTGTGCTTTAGGTTCTAGTTTGTCACTGACTAGTTTTAAGACCTCAACCTAAATACTGTTTTTGTGTATAAGTTTCCTTATCTATGAAACATAGGCAATAATTCCAATCCTGAAGCAGTCTCACAGACATATTCTATGGACAGAGTGTAGAAAGCAGTAGGCGTCTACATGGGATGAGGAGGTAGCTGAAAACAGTATGTATGAATGTATTTACATGACATTCTCTTAACACTGCTAAAGAAAAAAGTATAGTTAAGTAGCCCTGGATACAAGGAATTTTGGTTGTTAGTATCAGACTTTATTTAAACATTACCCATATGGTGAACTTCAATATATTCTTGGAGATCAAAAAACATTTTACTTCCCACCTTCTCTTATCCCACTTTCCTTAATATCACTACATATCTACATCAACCTATCAATCAATCAATCAATCAATCATAGTACTTACTAATTTGCTATAATTACTTCTTCTTTTTCTTAGATCTAGGTATCAGCTTTATTACCTACTAAATGCAGGCACAGGCCAAGATGGACCCCCACAGGCCTCCCTCAAGGGTGGGTCCCTAAGTCAGGGAGGGTGAGGGACATATGCTGAGGAGCAGCTATTCCAAAAAAGCTTTATCAATGTCTTTGTTGTCTGTACAGCCTGAGAGTCCCATGACGAAAGGGACAGTGCTTTATAGCTCTTTATATTCCTGATGGCTAGCACAGCATTTGAACATAGAAGATATCTGGCAAATGTGTCCTGAATGTAAATATGAATTAATAAGAAATCACCATGTTTAAGTATAATTATGGCATGTTCCCTGGTCATTTCCAGACCATATCACTGGAATTTATTTTAAACTGACACAGTAGTTAATGAAAGTCCTTAAATGTGTTTTTGTTCATTATTCTATTCATAACTTCTTAAAGCAGCTGAAGAAAACCTTGGATTTCTTGTTGCTTTCCCATTTTCTCTGAAACTTTTTTTTTTTTTTAAAAGACAAGGCCTTGCTTTGTCACCCAGGCTAGAGTGCAGTGGCTTAAGTGATCCTCCCAGCTCAGCCTCTTGAGTAGCTAGGACTACAGGCACAAACCACCATGCCCAGCTAATTTTTAACATTTTTTGTAGGGACAGGATCTCACTATGTTGCCCAGCTGGCCTCAAGTGATCCTCCTGCCTTGGCCTCCCAAAGTGTTGGAATATTAGGTGTAAGTCATGGCACCTGGCTTTTTGTTCATTTCGTATGAATGCTTATTAAGTATCTCTTACGTACAAGACAGGTAAAAGCATATAAAAATTATTAAGATAAGGTTCCTCCACAAAAGAGCTGTCATGGTAATAGGGCGTTTTTTGTGTTTTGTTGTTGTTGTTTTCAGTTTAAACTGTACTACAAGCCAAAATGATGTATATATTTGATCTAAAAGTGGCACACAAGCTGTGCAGTTATAAGTTAAAGAGTAATTAAAGCTGGAGGTCTGCCTAGAAGTATGATGGCTAGAAAGATAAGAGCAGGAGAAAGCCCCGAAAGTACACGGGGACCAGCCGGCAAGGGGCCTTGAATACCATGGGAAGGCATTTTCCTTCATCCTACAGGCAGGGAGACTCACTGGAAGCTCAGGAGTTACATAGCCAATATATTTTTAGAAAGTTAATGGTGATAGCAGTGGGGATGGATTATAGAAGGTAAAGAAGCAGAGATGAGTTAAGGTGAGAAAAGATGTCTTAAATTAGAGTGCTGAAAATAAACATGGGAAAAAGGGTTATATATCACAGAATATGGTGAGGAACTGACAGAACTGAGTTAACTGGCTGAGTGTGGGGAAGGAAGAGGTAAAAGAGAAGGTGGCTGGAACTGAGGTTTCTAGTCTCGGTAAGGACAAAACAGGTGATCAGCGCATGCTGGTTACACACACTGAGATAGAGCACAGGAAAAAGGATGAGGCAGTCTTTTCAGAAGGCAGAGGAGAAAACAGGTTTGGTTTGAGATATTATCAATTTAAGGCAGCTGTGGAACATCCCATGGATGTTTAACGGTAGCTGGCAATCTGGACGGACAGTGAAACTGTAAGGTGGGGGCGGTGGGGAGGGACTCACCGAGTATCTGTGCAAAGAAAGATGAGGGAAAGGTCAAGGGCAGAGATTTACCTTGACAATCAGCACACATACAAGCAATAGTTAAAATTCATTAAAGAGGGAATTTTATTTGGGAACAAAGAAGGGCCAAGGTCTAGATGAGGAAGAAAAGCCAGTGAGTGAGGATGAACGTGATACAGCTCAAAAGTAGAAACGGGTGAGGCACTGTGGCTCACACCTGTAATTCCAGCACTTTGGGAAGCTGAGGTGGGAGGATCACCTGAGGTGTCATGCAAGATGAAGTTCTAGAGATCTGCTGTACAACAACATGCATATAGTTAACAATACTGTAATTTACACCTAAAAATTGGTAAGAGAGTCAATTTATTTTACATGTTTATTTACTGCTCCACCCACAAATTCACCAACCAAAAAAGTCTCCTTGGAAGGACCAATGAAAACAGTTGCATCAATACCTGATGTAAATGACGAGTTGATGGGTGCAGCACACCAACATGGCACAAGTATACATATGTAACAAACCTGCACGTTGTGCACATGTACCCTACAACTTAAAGTATAATAATAATAAATAAATTAAAAAAAAAAAAAAAAAAAAGAAAACAGTTGCAAGGGCCGGGCGCGGTAGCTCATGCCTATAATCCCAGCACTTTGGGAGGCTGAGGTGGGCGGATCACGAGGTCAAGAGATCAAGCGGTGGCTCACGCCTGTAATCCCAGCACTTTGGGAGGCCGAGGTGGGTGGATCACGAGGTCAAAAGATCGAGACCATTCTGGCTAACACGGTGAAACCCTGTCTCTACTAAAAATACAAAAATTAGCTGGGCATGATGGCACGCGCCTGTAGTCCCAGCTAATCAGGAGGCTGCTGCAGAAGAATCACTTGAACCTGGGAGGCGGAGGTTGTAGTGAGCCAAGATTGCACCACTGCACTCCAGCCTGGCGACAGACCAAGACTCTGTCTCAAAAAAAAAAAAAAAAAAGAAAAGAAAAGAAAAGGAAAAAGAAAATAGTTGCCTGTATAGTTTATTACTGTATAATCCATATCAGTTTGAAAATACTTAAGTCTAAAGTCCATAAAAATAGTCATAGTTCCCTCTCCCTTCTTCTACCAGTACAACAGATTTAAAAAATAGGACCGTTCTTATTGATTTCTTTAAAAAAAAAAAAAAAAACCCAAAACAAACACCTATGAAAAATGTACTTTACTATAATCCCAGCTACTTAAGTAGCTGAGGTGGGAGGATCACTTGAACTCAGAAGTTTGAATCAAACCCAGGCAACACTGCAAGACCTCATCTAAAAAAAAAATAAGAAATAAGAAAGAAAGAAACAGAAAACCATACTTTAAACCTAAGCTAACCAGTGAATGACAATAATAAATAGTGGTATTTGTGCTCTTATATCTTTTGTTTATTTCTATGTTTAAACTCTTCTCCCTACCACAGCACAGGTATTTAATTCATTTATCAAAAACTGGCATCATTCTTCAGACTAAAAGAATGAATTAAATGTAAACATCAGCTCACAGAAATTTAAATGTACCTGGCAAATTCTTACATATGAGTTATTCCAAAACCAATATATCTAATATCTTCACAGCACTAACACAAAATGTGAATTTGCTTTCTATATTATATATTCTAGTCTAAAACAATATGTCTATTTAAAACATTAGGGAAAATATTCCATGGTAATTAAAGTTCCTAATAAAAAATTATAAAATACTTGTTTTCATAGGATTCCTTTTTTTTTTTTTTTTTTAAGACGAGGTCTCACTCTATCTCCCACGAGTGCAGTGGTGCAATCTTGGCTCACCACAACTTCTGCTTCCCAGGTTCAAGCGATTCTCCTGCCTCAGCCTCCTGAGTAGTTGGGATTACAGGCGTGTGCCACCACGCCTCGCTAATTTTTGTATTTTTAGAAGAGACGGAGTTTCACCATGTTGGCCAGGATGGTCTTGAACTCCTGACCTCAAGTGATCCGCCCGCCTCCACTCCAAAAGTGCTGGGATTACAGGCATGAGCCACCATGCCTGGCGAATAGGATTTCAAAATATATTTTAGTCGACAAGCTGTGAAGATTCTTCATCCTTACAAAAACAAACAGGGCTCCAGCTACCATTATCAGAATCTAAGAGAGTTAAAAGTTCACCTATTGTTTTATAAAGATGTTAATGTACTTTCAGGAGGCAAACAAAAATATTGTAAGTAATATTTGTCACAAGAGAGGTTGTAATCTGTAATCCTTGTGCAAGAACGGGGGAATGTATTCACTCAATTACTAGAATACAAATATTATATTCTTAAATTTAGGGCAGTATTTTCTCCTGATATAAAACCATTACACAAGGCTGAATAAATACCAGGAATCAGAAAAATCCAACAAATATTTATTTTAAATAAACTAAGAACAAACATCGTACTCAAAACTGCTGCAGGTGGCTGGGTGCGGCGGCTCACGCCTGTAATCCCAGCACTTTGGGAGGCCACGGCAGGCAGATCACCTGAGCTCAGGAGTTCGAGACCAGCCTGGGCAACATGGCGAAACCCCGTCTCTACTAAAAATACAAAAAGTAGCCAGGTGTGGTGGTGCATGCCTGTAGTGGTGCACGCCTATAATCCCAGCTACTCAGGAGGCTGAGGCACAAGAATTGCTTGAACCTGGGAGGCACAGGTTGCAGTGAGCAGAGATTGCACCATTGCACTCCAGCCTGGAAGACAGAGTGAGACCTTGTCTCAAAAAAAGAACTGCTGTCCAAGAGTTAGGTAGACAATACAACCTCTGCCATCAAGAAATCTGTCATTCAATGGGTGAAGAAAAAGTGAGGTACCTGAAAGACTAAACAAACACTAAACAGAGTAAGAGCAGACAGTACAAGAAATGTGAAAGGAGATGAATTCATATTTGTTTGGAGATTAGAAAGTGTTTTGTGAAAAAAGCAGTGTTTGAGATGGGCCTTGAAGAATGAACAGTAGGAATGTAATGGGAATAGACAGAAACAGGAAAAGCAGTATTTTGGATAAGGAGGAAAGAATACGAATAATGACACAAAAGCAAAAAAGCACAAGTATGTGTCAGCAACAAGAAATAGTCTAGGGTAATGGGCTTTGGGTACACATACTGATGAAATGAGCCACAAGAATACGGTAGTAGGCCAAACTGGTCAGACCTGGGGTCTTGGTGAAGCCCCCTTGCCACTGGACCCTCTATTATCATTCACCCAGATTCCCTGTCACTATCCACTACAAATGCAGAACAGCTGTGATACTACATTCTGATGGCCTATTAAAGATTAGCAGATGTCACCAGCTGAGAGGGAAAAAGAAAAGAGGCATTCCCAGACAGAAGACCCAGGAGGAAACCACAATGTGAGAGCCTGAGCCAGTGTATGTCATGGGGAGGAGATGCAAGTGCAAGGAGGTTGCAGGTTGGAGCAAGGGAGAATATGGCAGGACTGGAGACAAATCACAGAGGAACTAGTCTTCTATGGTGAGGGTTCTTCTTTTGGACTGTCATAGACTCCGCTAGCAGTCACTGAAGTCGGGACGAATGATCAACCTGGCTCCCTCAAGGAGGATCTTAAGGAGTACCTTTAGCAGATTCTTGTGGAGGAATGGCCCAGTACTATCCCCCTGGGCACAATGGCAGATACTATTTCTATGCCCCAGCAATCAAAGTGGTAGGAGCAGGTAGCATACTGATTCACCTCCCCCACCCTTTGACAAGTACAGGGGAGGGCTGAGCAGCCAGGAAACATGTGGGCGCTCTTCACTAAAGCTGGGATGGGAGTAGGACAGAAGGTAAGGACTGGCAGCTAGTGGGCTCAGCCCAAGGGCTCTTATCTACAAATGTGCCCACAGTGTCACAATATGACTCTGCATTAAGTCATTAGTGACAATGTCATAAGGAACTATAAACTAAGATATTACATTTAAGAATTTCTCTCAGTGTTTGAACTTGCACATGGGTACTTTCGAGTGTACTTTCCATCTTCTTCTCTTTGTCCAGCTCTCTGTCATTCTGAGTCTCTCTCACTGTCTTTCACCTCTGTCATTCCCCCTCTTCACTTCCTCCTGCTCCCTCTAAGTCTATTTAAATTATAAAACTAAATGAAAGCTTATTTATAAAACAACATTTATTCCTTCTTATAGATGAATGAGAAATTTTATAGTTTTCTAGCATGTTTTAACTTCATTTTTTCTTGTTGTTTTATTAGTTATGCACCTCTCCCCCTCTAGATTTAGAATTTAAAAAAATCCAAATACCTCCCATTCCAAGTATAGAGTATCTCTAGAGTCTAGATATAATGGTAGATGACTTCAAGCTAACTCTGCTGAAGATAGTTAGAGGTCTCTCATTTAATGTTACTTTCTCCAAATTCCAATATTGCTTACTGTACTGGGCTTACTACTCTCTTATCTAGCTCTGACCTGCCCTTTACAGCCTCAAATCCAACCAAGTGCTTCCATACATCTTATTCTACAGTCTGACCGGGCATACCCCGCAAGTCACTGAGCACTCAGGCTCCTCTATTTTCTGTGTAGAGTGCCTCTCCTCATGCCAGCCCCTACTTTTTTACCTATTAAAATCTTACTTTTACAGCAAGACCCAGTTCAAGTTTATTGTACTCCTAAAAGCCTGTGCCAGCTTAATAATCACATTCCTTTCCATTGTCCCCTACAGTTCCATAGCTAGTTGTCTGAAAGCTGATTTTCCCCCGAATGAGTGAAAGCTCCAAGAAAAAGAATCATGTACTTATTGATTGCTGGATTTCCCCTGGCAAATAACCATATGCTTTATATATAGTATATACTCAATAAAAAATTTATTGAATAATATTTACTCTTGGATGAAAGCAATACATACAGTATTGATGTATGATTAGGGTCATACATCAATGACAGAATTAATTTCTTTTCATATGAGTACAAGGTGATCAAGAAAACAAGGGATGTCTACTTTCTATTAGAGTGTGAGAGCCAGGTTGGGTCTTGAAGTGAGAACTCACATCATAAATCCTAAAGCATCAGAACACATTGAATTACTTAAATCTTCTTTATCTGAAAGCTGTTAAAAAACTTCCATGTACTTAAGAAATAAAATAAGGGGATCCTAGGAGGAAATGAGAATAGAAATTCCATCCCTGCTCACTAATTTTAAGGATTTCATTAACAATATAAGCCATTAAGCCACATGAAAATGTGCGAAAATGAATTATATGTAGTTCAGTGGAAAAATAGTTTATCTTCATTAAAAATTGCAGTATCAGTGGGGTGCGGTGGCTCACACCTGTAATCCCAGCACTCTGGGAGGCCAAGGCAGGTAGATCACCTTAGGTTAGGAGTTTGAAATCAGCCTGACCAACATGGTGAAACCCTGTCTCTAGTAAAAATACAAAAATTAGCCAGGCATGGTGGTGGGCACTGTAATCCCAGTTACTTGGGGGGCCGAGGCAGAAGAATTGCTTGAGCCCGGGAGGTGAAGGTTGCAGTGAACTGAGATGGCACCACTGCGCTCCAGCCTAGGTGACAGAGCCTGACTCTGCCTCAAAACAACAACAACAACAACAAGAAAAGAAAAGTAATTGAAAATGAATAGTGCTACTTCAGTGAATGCATCAACGATAAAAAAATGAAACAGCCAAGTGTGGTGACTCAGGCCTATAATCACAGCACTTTGGGAGGCCAAGTGGGAGGATCTCTTGAGCTTAGGAGTTTGAGACCAGGCTGGGCCCCACAGTGAGACCCCATCTCTTAAAATAAAATAAAAATAAGAAAGTGAAATAGCCTTTTTGCTGATATGGACAAAGTTTCAGTGGTGTGGACAAAGTTTCAGTGGTCTGGACAGAAGATCAAGCCAGCCACAAGATTCCCTTAAATGAGAGCCTAATCCAGAGCAAGGCCCTGACTCTTTTCAATTTTATGAGAAGATGCAGAAGAAAAGTTAAGTTTAAAGCTAGCAAAGGCGAGTTCATAAGGTTTAAGGAAAAATTCTTTCTCCATAACATAAAAATATAAGGTGAAGCAGCACGTGCTGATGGAGAAGCTGTAGCAAGTTATCCAGAAGATCTGGCTAAGAGCATTAATGAAGGTGGTTACACTAAGCAATAGATTTTCAATGTAGACAAAAAAACCTTCTATTGGAAGAAGCAGCCATCTAGGACTTTCATAGAGGAGAGAAATCAATGCCTCACTTCAAAGCTTGAAAGGACAAACTGACTCTTCTGTTAAGGAGCTGATGCAGCTGGTGACTTTAAGTTGAAGTAAATGTTCACTTCCCATTCTGAAAATCCTAGGGTTCTTCGTAAGAATGATGCTAAATCTACTCTGCCTGTGCTCTGAAATAACAAAGCCTGAATGTCAGCACATTTGTTTATAGTATGGTTTACTGACTACTTTAAGCCCATTGTTGAGACGTACTGCTCAGAAAAAGATTCCTTTCAAAATACTACTGCTCACTGGCAATGGACCCAGTCACCCAAGAGCTGTGATGAGGACGTACAAGGCCAAAAATATTTGTTTTCATGTCTTCTAACACAGTATCTATGCTGTAGCCATTTTTCAAGGTGTACTGCCACAGACAGTGGTTCTTCTGATATATCTGGGCAAAGTACAAAGAAAAACATACTGGAAAGGAATCACCATTCTAGATGCCACGAAGAACATTCATGACTCATGGGAGGAGGTCAAAAGATCAACATGAACAGGAATTTAGAATAAGCTGATTCTAACCCTCATGGATGACTTGAAGGGATTCCTGACTTCAGTGGAGGAAGTAACTCTAGATGCAGTGGAAATAACAAGAGAACTGGAATTAGAAGTGAAGCCCGAGATGTGACTGAATTGCTGCAATATCATGATGAAAATTGAACAAATGAGGAGTTGCTTTTTGTGGACAAGCAAAGAAAATGGTTTCTTGAGATGGAATCAACTCCTGGTAAAGATGCTGTGAACACTGCTGAAATGACAACAAAGGATTTAGAATATTCCATAAACTTAGTTGATAAGGCAGGAACAGTGTTTGAGAGGACTGATTCCAATTTTGAAAGTTCTACTGTGGGTATAATGCCATCAAACAGCATTGCATGGTACAGAGAAATCTTTCATGAAAGTAAGAGTCCATCAGTGTGGCAAATTTCATTATTATCTTATTTTTAAAAATCGTCATAGCCACCCCAGCCTTTAGCAATTCCCACCCTGGTCAGCAGCCATCAACATTGAAGCAAGACCCTCCTACTGGCAAGAGATTAGAACTTGTTGATGAGGCTCATATGCTTGTTAGCACTTTTTAGCATTAAGGTATTTTTAAATTAGGATATATTACTTTTTTAAAGAAGTAATAGTGTTGTGCACTTGAAAGACTACAGTATAGTGAAGTATAACCTTTATACACCCTGGGAAACCAAAAAATTTATGTCACTTGTTTTATTTTATATTCGCTTTATGGCGCGGGTCTGGAACTGAACCTGTGGTATCTCTGACATATGCCTGTGCTTACTATTTTTCTGTGGAATAGAAGCAATATTAGCCTCCCAGTTAGGAAAAATGGTTATTTGCTATCTGTTTCCATGACTCCTGTTTCTAAGTTATAGAAGACAGAAGTTCTAAACGTTTATGACCATCATACCAAATATAAAGAAATATCCTAGTTTAGTATCAGAAAGCTGCGATGACGGTGCAGATTCCAGACCCAGACTGCCCTATTCCTTCGCTTAATGGCTGTGTGACTTTGCCAGGCTACTTAACCACTCTGTGTCTCAGGTTCCACTCCTGCCAAGGGGGAAAAAATGCACCTATTCCATGGTTTGTTTTGAGTACTAAATAGGTTATCAAATCTGAGCACTTTAAAAACTGCCTGACACACAATAAAAACTATTTAGTCTTAGTTAGTATTAAAAATTCTCCAAGATTATTTAGCGAACAGAAGATCTAACTTAATTACTAAGTAACTAACTTAGCTAATAACTAAGGATTATGAATGTGGGCCAAAAAAACCCCACCAACATGTATGGAATTTTCTATTTGATGGCAGTCACACTATTAGCATCAAACTCTTGTGTGTACTTGCTCTGTTTCTACACTATTCCACAGTTAATGCTCTTGGAGGGCTAGCATTTATGAAACATGGGTCTCATAAAGCGCCACGTACAACAGAATGCTTATTAATTTAACTAGCTGGTAATTTCCACTCCAAATTTGCATCCTTTAGGCCATTTAAAAATCTTTTTCTTCTCTCCCTTTATTTATAAAGCATATAAAAGTTGAGGAGTAACTGACAAGAGCACAGACTTGAGGGAAAGAGCCCTCCATGCCTGGCTGACACGCCATAGCTTCTGACACTGGAGCAGGGTCCCATAAAGATGAGCCCAGCTTTCCTCATTGTGTATTCTTTAGTATAGCCCCTCATGCAACCCAGTTTAACTTCTCTAGGATAAATACGCAGGTTTATTGCATGTGTCTACAGGCCTGTTCTCCTAGGCTCCCAAATGCATTTTATTCATGCTGACAACTATGACTGAAATACAAATTAAGTCTGGATAATGGTGTAAAGATGGTAGTTGGATTTTATTTATGCTGATTGGTCGGGGGATCAGTTGGGGTTGGGGAAGACACAGAGTTAGAGAGAAACGCTTTGGCCTGACTTACGTGTTATTCTTACTGGCTGCCAGATGCTGAGAAAATTCAAACTGGTCCAAATAGAGCTGCTGATGGAGTGGTACGCAAGGGCTGCACAGATTTTCTGGCACCAGAAAAATTTTTTACTTCCTACAGACAGGCTGGGCACAGTGGCTCACCCCTGTAATCCCAGCACTTTGGAAGGCCGAGGCGGGCGGATCATGAGGTCAGGAGTTTGAGACCAGCCTGGCCAACATGGTGAAACCCCATCTCTACTAAAAATACAAAAATTAGCCGGGTGTGGTGGCGCATGCCTGTAATCCCTACTCGGGAGGCTGAGGCAGGAGAATTGCTTGAACCCGGGAGGTGGAGGTTGCAGTAAGCTGAGATCGTGCCACTGCATTCCAGCCTGGGCAACACAGTGAGACTCCATCTCAAAACAAAAGAAAAGAAAAGAAAAGAAAAGATTTTAAAAACGGCCCCTTTCTGCTTAAGTAGGAATGAAAACTAACTACTGAATGTTTACTATGACAGGTGTTTACTGAATTTACATGGTTCATAATATCTTCTACAGCTATGTGACCTAGGTGTTGTTAGCACTAAACTCTGTATGAGGCAACTGAGTCTCAGAGATAAGATAATATGCCCAGGTTCAAAAAGCTCCTAAATGGACCAGGATTCATACCTAGTTCCTGTCTGATTCAATTCTGCTCTTTTTAAAAAACAAATTATTAAACAAAGACTATTTGGAAAATATCAGAGTAGTTGAGAACTTAAAAGTACATTTCTGCTTTTCATATTTTCATTCAGCATTTAAGTTTTGCTTCCCTTTACAAAACACGCTGCTTTTCAAATTAGCAGGAACATTCTTAGAAGAATAAGACGTGACAGGGTGTTTATTGCTGCTTCTTGGGTGGTTGTGGTATGCAGCCTTATGATTAAAACTATGGTTAAGGTATGGCGCAGTCCCAGCATGACACATCTGAACGTGTTTTATGGTTTGAAGGGGGAATTACCAAGGTTTTGCAAACTTTAAAAACTTGTGCAAGACCTTCATTGTGGTTTATATATATAATTGTTTTGAAATGTAGAAGTACTACCTAAACATGCAGTGTTCTCAAAACTGAATCATTCATAATCCTTAGAAACCTAAAACAAGAAGCTTAATGACTTCTTTACTGTAATGATACCAGCAACTAGAAACACAGTAACTTCAAGGCACTGGTTAATAACTTTAACCAATTATTTCTCCTAAGAGTTCTAGGAATATTATTTTATCCCTTTGCAGAAACCAAAATATGAAGATACAAAATTGAGGTTTAAACTGAGTTTTTGATAACTAGTGAACCCCAAAGGGAAAAGAAAGATGAGTGATGAAGGGGACTGAAATGGGCACTGGTCTACTGGATGTTAAATGGCAGGAGAATGGCGTGAACCCGGGAGGCGGAGCTTGCAGTGAGCCGAGATCCCGCCACTGCACTCCAGCCTGGGCGACAGAGCAAGACTCCATCTCAAAAAAAAAAAAAAAAAAAAAAAAAAAGTCATGGAGAAATCAGGAAATAAAGATTGATTTGCAGAGAAGGCTGGTGTTAGAAACTGTGTTGTGGATGCTATATGTATATTTTTATGTTTTTAGAAGACAGAACTATACTTGTAAAACTGTTTTATACAGAATTTAGCTCAACAATATATGTATGAAAATGGAAAACGCTAAGATAATATGCTAATAGGTAGCTAGGATTTTGTGACAGATAAGAGCAGTTAGTTTCAGACTCATGTATTATAAAGACAAAGACAAATTATTTTAATAAAATATGTCTTTTTTGAATATTATATAAAAGGCAGATTTTAAAAATTTGAACTCTTAAGAGGATACACTCAAAAACAGATTACAGGTCAGGCGCAGTGGCTCACGCCTGTAATCCCAGCCCTTTGGGAGGCCAAGGCAGGAGGGTTGCTTGAGGTCAGGAGTTCGAGGCCAGCCTGGCAAACATGGTGAAACCCTGTTTTTACTAAAAATACTAAAAAATTAGCGGGGCATGGTGGCAGGCACCTGTAATCCCAGCTTCTCGGGAGGCTGAGGCAGGAGAATCGCTTGAACCTAGGAGGCAGAGGTTGCAGTGAGTTGAGGATCACACCACTGCACTCTAGCCTGGGCGACAGAGTGAGACTCTGTCTCAAAAAAACACCAGATTACAAAAGATAATAATCTCCCCAGGCCTGAAGGAAAGCAGTATGCAGATACTTGAAGAGCATATATTGGCCCTGGGCACCAAGATATTGTTCATACATGCCGCATAAAGATTTATTTTTGGCACCACAAAGTCAAATGTGTTCTTAAAAACATTATTTTCTTAATATTTTTCTGTAGGCAAAAATATCAAAGAAAAGAATCATAAAATGATCTCAGAAAAAAAGAAAACCACAGGAAGAGAACTGTCACGTTCTGTGTTTTGAATTCACAGATGGATTTCTTACTGGAGGTTAGAGCCTTTCAAATCTCTTGTCATTCAGGATATGAAATTCTAATCTAGTGGCGTGGCCAGTTGAGGCTCAGACTAATCAAATATGCTGACTAGCTGAAACAGGAGGTGCTTCACTTCCTTACTTCTGGTTTGCATCTCAAACTGGCTCCTACTTGCAACTTTTGACGGTCACTTGCTGTGTATGCCTTGAAAATGCCACGGTGTGGGGTGAAGAATTGTGGGCACCTAATTGAGTTTACTAGATGAAAAGTTCCATCACCCTGACTCACCTCAGTCTCCTCTGTCTTTAGGGAATAGCTGAATTTTATACAAAGCCTATTTATAAACCACTGCAAGTGATACTTGCATTCATCTTACACTGTGACATCATTTCCTCATCAATAATTTAAGCACAAGAAATGGATTAAAGGGACTCTGAAGGGACTTCTCACACAGGGAAAAACAGAAACCAATTCAACTCTTCAAAATACTAATTCAGTCCTCTTACCTTGTTCTTTGATCTGACGAATTTGCTTCACAGTTTCTTTTAAGATTGCACATTTGTCAGGTTTGAAGTTAAAGTTGTCTATATCATTAAAATTTGCAAAAATCAGCTCTGCAAGTTCTTCTATATATTTATTTTCCTGTTCACGATTACGTTTTTCAGTGTTCCTTTTGGGGCTTAAAAGAAGAAACACATTTTTTTATGATGTATTTGAAAAAGAGCTATTGTGAAAAAAATGAATGTGTTAAACAAGTTTAATACAAAGATAGCAAACAAAAGTTACCTATATCAACGCAGAAATACCTTGGGGGGGACAATTTTCCAAAAGTGTTCCATGTTTTAAAAAAAAAAATCAACCTAAGCCCAGTTTGTAATGAAACTATCTGTTCAATGTGTTTGGCATCTCCCACTGGACTGTCCGCTTCACGGTGACCAAGACTGTGCTCACCACTGTGCTTAGTGCAGTACTTGAAACAAGTGGGCATCAAATTAATTGACAAATAAAATAATGTTTCAAAAAGGTAAAGGAGGTTATATTTTAAATTTTATTTAAGATTAGTAAAAGGAGAGAAGTTAATCCAGTTATAATAGGAATAAATTTCAATAATTTTTGGTAAAACATAAAAAATAAAACCAGATATTTATAATTTTATAGACTTCTTCAGAATGTTAGTAAGCAAACCAAACAGCCTTTTTAGGTAATGCAAAAAGTCACAACACAGCTAGAAACAAAAGCGAAACTGAGCCAGGAAATATGTTAACTGTCCAAGCTGAATGACATGCAAAATATAAACAAACAATCCAATTTCAACTAAAGTTTAAAAAGTTAATGGAATGGAAAAATATCGAAAGAGGCAAAATCTTCTCATTAGAATGTGACAAAATAGTGAACTCAAAAGTTCCTTTTCATAATAACAGCATACAATTATTTTCTCAAGTGCAAAGGGGGGCCCATTAAATGACATTCAAACAGTACAACAAGGAAGAAAAGCAAGTTGCTTAATGTAGCAGCTTTCTGTATTTTTATATATAATTATTTGTATATAATATTAATTTAAAAATTTCTGGATTCACAATAGACTTTCATATATTCATCTCTAAATATCTTTGATTTTCATGAAGTAATACATAATATAATACAATGTCTCTATTTTATAGTGTTTACACAATTTGTCCAGGATCACCCCACGAATTACTGGCACAGTAATTCAGAATTTGTGTTTTTTACTAAGTCTCATTTTTACCTGTAGCTTCCGTTCTTACAGCAAAAGGGAAAGAGTGGCTGGAATACTTAGAATAGCCCAGTTCCCATTCTGGCCCCCTCCACTCATGCCCTCCCACCCTCATACAAGGTAAGAAATAAATGACAAATAGGTGAGAAAGGGGAGTTGTGTTCAAAAGACCCCTCAGCACCCCAGAGGGAGGGCTCAGAGACCTGCCACTATAGCCCACAGCTGGAACAGTTCCCATTTTCTCCCACTGCCTCCCCAGGTAGGGTCCTGACTATTAAAGGCAGTTTGACAGACAGAAGTTTGTGGTTTACCAGCAAGTACTAGGGAACCTAGAGGAGCTGGGAGCTGGGATGTGGAGAGTGGAGATTTAATGGGCTTGATGTTTTGCTTGGCAAGTAGAAGGGGAAAAGGGAATATAAAATATTGGTGTTTTGCCCTTTCTCCTGCTCTGCCTCTCTTGATGACTTTTCCTAGCCCTCTTCCCTACTATTTCATGTCTGATGTTTTTATTGTCCATTAGGTAGAAGGTGTTGTTTTTATTTAATTCTTAAAATTATTTACATGATTTAAAACATCGAAAAAGTGAAAAGTCTCTCTTCTACTTTTGATGAGAATTATTTGCCTTGTTCTCATCCACCGAAACAGGTAGCAACAATTACTGTTTCTTGATTATCCTAAAACAATACAGATTATTTTTTTCTTCCTTGTTTATACTAATGGTAGTATTCTATAAACATTTTCTAAACCTTGCTTTTCATCTGTAACAATATTTTTAAGAGATTTTTTTTTCATATTAACCCATAAGAGTGTCCTCATCTTTATCCCAGCTGCCCTGTGTTCCAGGTTCTAGATGTACCACACTGTTTAATAGACATTTAGGTTTTTCCGAATCTTTTGCAATTTGAGTAACCTCATATACACATCATTTTGCAAGTATGAAAGTATGTAATAGGAAAGTTCCTAAAAGTGGAATGGCTAGTTCAAACAGGATATGCATTTATAATTTTGATAGTGCCAAACTACCCTACATGGGCATTATAGCAATTCACACTTACACCCATAATATATGAGATGAAATTTGCTTTAAAATTGTTTGTTTTATTCACTAAAGAGTCACATTCTTTGTTCTCAACTCAGAAGTACATGGGTTTAACATTTTATGTCATTAAAAATAAAACAACAAAAAATAAAACCCATTATAATATTAACAGCACATCTTTTTACTATAGGATCTTCTTGTTATAATGCTGTGTAATCTAACAGAAAAGGTGTGAAAAACTCAGAATTATTAAATAAATTGACTCTAGTCAATTTATAGAGTCAAAAGATATCAGAAGTTTACAGCTTTCCTCTTTTTGTAAAGAATACAATCTGTAACTGATTTGCATATTCAAAATGTAAGTAAGTATATATTCAAAGATTTAATTGTTAAAGAGAAAAACCAACACAATATTTGAATCGAGTAAAATCAATGCTAAAATAACAAAGAAGCACTCCTGTGGCTTTAATAGACAATACTGATTCCTTTTCTCAGCAAGAATCTAACCTGGGTCCAAGTTGGTCAGGACATTCCTTGCGCTTTCTTGTCTCTGCCCTGGAGGGGTCAGAGGTATTTTCTCCCATCCCACTCATCTTGAACACATATCAGCAACTAAAACAGAAAACAGAGAAGAGGAAGAAAAAAATGAAGAGAGCTGATGATGAAGTGTCTGATCATTTTACCAACAATAAAAGAACTTCGACTCCAATCAGAAATTTGACACCAGTAATTAACACATTGTTTTATGTGCATGTATAATTTCTAATATACAAGCTGTCTCTTTTAAAAAATCTTTTAAGATTAAGCAAATGTAAAGGTTAACATTTAAGAAACAAACAAGCCTACCTCATTGGGCCCAAACTCTTTAAACAGGAGTTGTATTTCAACAGCACTATGAACTACAATCTACCAGCTCTGGGTTTGGGCTGCCAGCCTCCAGTTTCAAGAGTGATCTTGCACCATGTGGAAACTACAGGTGTTGTAAGGGGCTCCTCCCAGTCTCTGTTTTGGGTTAGCCAATGTGAAGTCTGTGCTGCAATAGCTCACCCATGACAGAGAGCCCAGGGAAGAGCCAATGCCAGGACACGAAATTGAAGGTTTTCAAATTTAACTAGGTAGATCTGACACCCCTGTAGCCCTGAGTTCCTGCACAAGGCCTCTTAATCAAAGCCCCCTAGTGGGGGATCTTACTGGCCCCTCGAGAAGCTCCTGTGCCCGGCTCTCCTGCAGTAGCTGCCTGGTTGCTCCTCCCTCAGTGCCCTCTCTCCGTGGCAGCTCGCCTCCCTGCACATAGCATGGTTGCTTCCTCTCTCACATCCTGCAGCCTCCAAACTTTCCTTCCCTCAGTTGGTTCTGGCTGCTATCGCCAAAGGTCTTAAGATATGCCCCGAAAGTCAGGTGAACTTTACTGACCCCAAGTGGGAAGGACCATGATCAGCTCCTGCTTGCTGAATTCCTCTCGGTAAGAAAATAAAAAAAATATAAGAAAATCAGTGTGCTCGTCATCACTAACACAATCAAAATACTATTTAGGAAAGCAGAACAAGCCAGTGACAGAGGTTTAAGTACTAAAAGAGCTGAACAAAGAGACTTACAAAGACTGTGAGGAAACCATAAAAGACTGCTACTCAAGGTGTTCAATAACTGCTTACCAAAAGAAAAAACAATGCAGCAGGACAAGTTGAAATCTGCATTTAAAGTCTTTCCTAGAGCTCCTATTCTATGCTATTTCCCCTTCCTTCTGGCCCCCAGACTTCTAAATCGCCTTTGCCCTCCTTTACTTTTTGTAGTGGCTTCTTTTCTTTTCTGGATAGAAAAAAAAAAAAAATTCAAAGGGAAGGCCAAGTGCACTAGAAGACAGAGAACTTAAGGAAGATGACAGAGGACAATCAAGAGTAAGGACAAAGCGCAAGAAGGGCTAAGGAACATAATGCATACCAGTCAAACCGCTAGGCCGCTTCTTCCCTGTAATCTGGGCTGCCCAGTCTCAGCTGTACTACACTAATTTCTTCTGGCCACTTCTGATACAACAGCGCAGTGGAGTTAGTTTTTTTTTTAAAGAGTCATATGTAAGCAGAATGAAGAAATATTGTATCCATTTAGGGAGGCTGCACCAATGGTACACAGTTGATTTAAGAGGTAACACAGAAGGGAATAATTCTCAAAGCTGACACCCAAGCTTCTTGCTGGTTGGAGCAATGCAACCAAGTCCCTATGTCCCACACTGTGGTCACAATTTTGGCCTGATAATAAGTATAACCTGTATTTATCTACTATGAAAGAAGCAGACTATGAGAGGCAGGATAGCAGAGAAGTTAAGGGCCAGTATTCATGTCCAAGCTTCACCACTTTTAGCTATGTGAGGCTCACTTGAGACCAGGAGTTGGAGACCAGCCTGAGCAACACAGCAAGGTCCCATCTCTATAACAAAAACAAAACCCTAAATTCCAGAATCCTTCTCAAATGATACCTTATAGACATTCACTTTCAGTACTTCTCTCTGAACCACAATTCTCATGGTTTCAATCATGAGATGTAAGAAAAAATATTACACATCCAGTCTAAGTAAGCGTTCAACAAATGACCCAGATTTTCACTCTCAAAGCAGCTTTCTAGAAGTCATACAAACTTAAGAAAGTTTCTATCATTAAAATATAGCCTTCAATATACAACATAGCAAAATACCCTATACAGTAGGTATAGGTGGCAAGTTTTGCTGTTAAAATGGCTATTCCCTCCCCCAAAAGTATTGCTAAAAAGTATAGTATTATCAGAAAGATCAGAAAGCTTTCAATAGACAATTAAAGGAAATGACTGTTTTACCTAAAGTCATATACACCCAGTTTGAGGATGATTTAACATTATCTGCATCATTTACCTGTGAATATTCCGAAATACATACACGAAAAACTGCAACACATGAGGGACAGCACTGGGACACAGGGACCAGAGGGAGGGAGATAAGGAGCCATTTTCTAGTCTAAGTATAGTAAAATCATTTGAGCAGACTGTTTATAATTTGCTTGTACCTACTCAAGGTTGGCTTAAAAACCACTCTATTTGTAGAATGAAAATATAATTTACTCTTGAAGTAAGTTATTTAAATGCCAAGTTTTCCCTTTTATTATGTAGTGGTATCTTAAACACATTTCCTCAAAATCTGCAACTTTCGGGTTGATGAACATAATTGCTTCCTTATATTTTTGTGTCTAATGCACATATCCTCTTCTCAGAGCAATATTCCTGGGCTATGTGCCCCAGTACACACCCCCTACCAACCTTTCCACCACCAAGGGAAAAGTGAGGTGGAGGCGGGAATGCCTGGCCAAGCCAAGGAAGGATGGCTGCCTCCTGGTAACCTCCAGGAAGTGCCAACACGCAGGGGTGCCCTGTCTAAATCATTGCAAATCACTCATAAAAACAAAAAGGAGACAGACCTGAGACCAAAACCGGGGAGAGAATGTAACACTGACACAGGAAAGGGAGCAGGAGGACGGGGGGTGACAGGCAGCTGCAGTCCTAGAGCAGACACATAAATTTATGCCCTGCGTTTTAGTGGGAGAGTCAAATAAATAATAGAGAACCTCATGAATGAGGTGCTCTAACCCAGAGGACTGTCTGTGTTTCTGATGCCCTGTGTGAGGAGGCTGGGCTGGCAGCAAGTGTCAGTATTTCACACTGGAACAAGAGGTGGGGCCAGGTAAGTTCATTTCTCCCCCACTCAAAATACTGGGCAACGCAGAAGTGATGCAAATAAAAACCAGAGAGAGATACATAAGTTATAAAAATGACTTTCTTCTAGGTTATATAAATTACTTTTTCTATATAAATGTACATTCTAGTGTATATTCACTCATAGAGAAATATCTAAAATAAACGATACGGACAGAGGAATTTTGATGCACTTTTGTAGATTGAAGTTAAAAAATTCATTTCCAGAGTAAAGGCAGGAGACGGAAAATACTAAAGGGCAACACTGAAGGTTCTAAAATTTCATTTGGTAACCAGCCCTAAATTAATAGTTTCTTATAATTGCTGCACACTCACATGAAATTAAAATTCTTAAGCATCTCACTCTCAATGCTGAAACTGTTTAATGTAAATCACAAAAACTGAAAATGACACAAGTAAACTCTCAGGCTGTATTTGATGGTAATTACAGTCATTGAGAGCAAACCAGTTTCTACCAGATGTTGGGGGTTGTAAAAGGACAAGGCTGAAAAAAAGTTTCAAATCATCCATTCTTGTTATCTGTAACAACACAATAGCCCTGCTTTCACAGTGACCATACATCCTCCCTTACATCCCTTGATATCAACTTGGATGAGCTAGACAGTAGGGAAGAGTTACAGCCTTATGATTAGTAACTTTTATCTCTAAAAAGTAACAATATTCTGGGAGGGGTGAACAAAACCAGCTGAATCCTTAGTATAATGACAGAAAGCAAAATAAAATGTTAAACCTCAACACAACTCAAAAATGTACTCTTTCACGGGATCCACCAATATAACTTACAAGTTAACAAAGCTTTGCTCTCAACACAGTCTCATACCATTAAAGCTTGTTAATCATCCATAATTTATGTAAACGATAATATGCATTTTATCTTTTATCAGGACAGGCTATCTTCCAAACAAGGCTTGTAAAACTGCCAGATGCATTATATACAGAACATATTCAGTTAAAGAATAAGGATACTACTGCTGCTGAACACCAAACATAATAAAGTGATCAAACATCTATCCCAACTGCTAGCTCCAATAACTGTTCTTAAAGTTACGCCCTCTCTGAAATTCCCCAAGTTAGAAACGACATAGAAAGAGCTACTGGAAAACTTCTCATGAATGTCTACCTGAAGAGGACCCGCCTGATAAATCATCTAGCTCTCGTTATGAGAACAGAAAGACTTAGAGAGAGACTTAATAGACATATGAAATTGTGTAACATGTAATCTAATCTTTTATAAACTTTTAAAACCAAGAAATGCTCAAGCAATATTAAAAGTATATATAAAACCTCACTTAATTACCTTTCCATTTCTATTAAACTAAACAACAAAAGGACAATCTTTTAGAGCCCACTGTTTCTCAGAATTCCACCTCAATAGCTAAAGCTGTATCCACTATTGCTTTCCCACAAATGAAAACATTTGCTCATTCTAAACTGGCAACAGTTTTTCCTTCAAAGTATACTGTGTTCCAAGAGCGATCCCCTTATAAGCATAAAAGCAAGATTTCTGGGCCAGGCTCTGATAAGTCTAAAAAACATAGTATCTAATGCTTCAATAAACAAAATGTGCTCCTTGGCTGTAGATGCCTGAGAAAGGTAGAACAGAAAGTAAGCCAAACTTGGGAAGTCAGTAAGATGATACAGAAGACATCCAATTGCTAGAGGAGGGGAAAGATCTCTTTTCAAATAGGGTTAATTGGTCGAAATTACCCAAAGCAGATATTATTTTGGCAAGATCCCAACTTCTGGCAAGAGTTGAATAAATATTCTATGCAGGAAATATACAGACTACTCAGGGATACACTGTTGATTCATACAAAGAATCATCACACAGACAAATAAAACAGAAGTAGAACTATGTGGATTTACTAAATGCTAGGATGACAGCACATAGAAAATCAAACTTTGCTCCCCATTGGCAAACTAGTAATGCATTTAACAGTGATAGAGGACATGACACAATATTTTTAAAATTTTTACTTAGTAAAATTATGTATTGTTTCCACCCAAGTGTCATTATTCTTTTTTACTAGATCATAAGGTCTCCTTTAATTTCATCTTTACATAACACTGTAGTGCTTCTTGGTTTTCATACAGTAAAATTTTAATCTGCCTCACATACTATAATCTGTATCTACAGATTAATGTACAGACTCAAAAAACTTTACATTAATTCATATAGTAACAACAGTTAAGTTACCAAGATTTAGAGGACTTACTTCAAATAAATCCAGAAAAATCTAAAATTTGTTTTCAAATAAGTTTTCAACTTTACTAGTTTAGATCAGTTTACTGTACATTTGCCTTTTTAAAATAACAGTAAGATAGACACAAACCACTATTATTAGGATATGATTTTTCAATACTAAAACACTAGCCATTTATCATTAGGTAGAGGATTAAAGAGAGCAACATATCCTACAACTACAACTAGTCTCTAGGTAAAATGGTTTTAGCACCTACCTTCTCTTATGCTGTGTCTTAGTACAGCAACAGTAATAACAGTGTATAAACAAATGTTTAAGCTAAAAATTTCTTCCTCTCAGTATCGTCTGCTCTTAGATTACTTTTGTATAATGGCCTTAAAGTGGTATATTAGATAGTAACTGAAGACATATTCCATTTTCTGACTGAAAGCCAATAATACTCATGAATTTTTTAGCTGAAAGACACTTCAAGATGCCATTGGGAAGACTGTAATAAACACATTAGGCTGCAAACGGGCAGCAGCAGTTCTTTAACACATGCTGCAATAATCAAATAAATGGCTACATTCATGTTCACTGGTTACACAAATATTTTGCTGTAACATATCCATCATCTGCATCTCTCCTAAAGGGGAAAACCTCCTTAAAAGTCTTATCTTAGCAAAATTCAGGGCAGAATACATAAGTAGCAGGGAGCTGTTCTAAACTATCATTACCAACATGGGGGAAAATGTCTAGTCTGACATCAGTGGCATATGATGGTTTCTACTTTCTGAATTCTCATAGGCCAAGTTCCTTAACATAGCCTGTCACTGGACTGCTTATATATCGACATCAGCTGGTGCGAATATGGCCAGGAATAGCAAGACTAGGTTTTAATAAGGCCTCAGATGAGAAAACATCGCGGGAAGAAGCTGCATTCCTTGCATAATGTAAGCGTTTTCTCTCCCCTTCAAGAAGAGTGTACTCAGTGTCTTTTTATTATTCTGAAAACCAGTTTTCACCAAAGGCTTAGCATTCTGGAAAGAAGTCATCAAACCAAGGACTACAATGTAGTGCTTGTGCTTGAGTTTCATAACTTGTCCAGACTAAAATTCAATTATCTTTCTTTATTCTGAAACCCATTTTAAATTTTGTTATGAGATTTAAAAAATGACTTTCCAATTCATGAGAAAGTTAACTGGCAAGGGCAAGACAGTCTGTACCTATACAAATAGTGTTTTTTTAATCATTTGAGTTGTCAAAAGTTCTTAAATAAATGAGAGTTCTCTCTCATAGCATAATATGTTGTTTAGGTTTTTTGCTAACATTTATCGAAGACTTATTATGAGTTAGGTTACTTTGCACATATTTCCTTGCTTAAAAACCACAATTTGATATGTATATATACATCTTATAGATTATATAACCTCTCTAACCTGTTTCCAGTAATTTGCCTAAGTCACACAGATCACAGGTGTAATGATAATAACCATCATCTCTGGAGTGTTTCTACATTGGTTGGCATTTTCTACGTACTTTACCTGTATGCACTCCTTCAGTTCCTGTAACAGCCTGATTATCACCATTGTATAGATGAGGAAATTGAGGTACAAGAGAAATAAAGTAACTTGAAAAAGGCCACACAGGAAATCTTGGAGCTCATGAATCCAAACAGTTCCTCAATTCTTAACCACTGTAATGTGGGCATTAAAGGTTCCTATACTTTGATACTTTCACTGAAGAGAGAAATTTATAAACTAGTGTATATTATAGGAAGCAGTATATTTTAACTTAGTAAACGGTGACTACGTAATTTGAAAGCCCTTTTCTTTTTCTTAAAAACGGTATCACTGTGAAATGTAAAACACTTCTTTCTGTTAAACAGTGTGTATGTTAGAATCATGTATCCCTTTATTCAATAAATAACTAATGCTCCAGGCACTGCTGCAGACACTGGAGAGAAACTCATGACAAAACAGCTAACAATCCCTGTCCTCCTGCAGCTCACATTCCAGCGCAGAAAAGATATCATGCTCAGCTCATGCACAATTATTCCCCGAAGATAAGTAAATATTTTTGTTATTATTGAATTTATTATGAAGTTAGTAAGACACCAACTAGAAATTTTATCTGGCATACCAAGAATGCTCAGTTTCACTCAAAACAGTAAAAACCTTCTTTCTTCTGTTTCAGAAATGGTAACTGGTTAATTTTAAAAGTCAGTTATGAAGGGTAATTGTAAAAATGATATATACCACTTTAATAATTTCCTTTTAACTTTAAACACAAATGTAACTTTGACTCTCAGTCTCCATTGGTGTTTCACAGTGCTTTTCTTGCAAAAATCATACCTATAATTTATCATATAAATAGTGGACAATAAAACCAGTCTCTACTCTCCAATTTCTGTTTATTTAAAACAGACCTAGAACTTATAGACACTTAGATTTCTTAAAAGTGCTTATAAGGTACAGATTTGTATGATTTTTTTCCCAGTGTATTAGACATGTGTTATGTGTCCTATACACCCATTTGGCAGCAATGTTTGTTCATTTCACTTTGAGTCTCAGTTTTCCAGAAACAAATGTATCTTTTCAAACTCACACTCGATAAGTTACATATATTTAATTAAATTATGTCATTATAATAACAAGTACAACTGGCAAAAACTGTCTGGAAACAAGAATCTGGCTCTCGGTAGGCACACAATATCATGGCTAGGTGCAGAGTGCCCCACACCCGCCCCACTTCTCCCTGTTCTCCCGCTCCTCTGTTCCCCTACCCCTCTCCTCTCCTGTCCAGAGTGGGATGTACTTAAGTTGCCCATCATCCTGAGACTCTCAGACAATGGCAGCATCAGGCCACGATTTATTAAGGGGGAATGCAGATCTTGGGGGTATTCTAGTCTATCAGTCCAAAGGAGGTTTTTTTTTTTTTTTTTTTAAATCAGAATTTACACAAACCCAAACTGAGGGTAGAGGTCATTCAATCATTCAACAAATATTAGTGAATACCTATTATGCGCCAAGCAAGGTTCTAGTTATTGGAGAATATAGCAATAAACAAAACAGACCAAGTCAGTGACTCTTACATTCTAATAGGAAAGTAGGGAGACGGTGGGGAATAGTAAAACAAAAATATTTACCACATCAGATAGTGATTAGAGATATAAAGAAAAACAAGGTAGGGCCGGGCACAGTGGCTTACGCCTGCAATCCCAGCATTTTTGGAGGCCAGAGCAGGAGGATCATGAAGTCAGGAGTTCGAGACCAACATGACCAGCATGGTGAAACCTGCCTCTACTAAAAAATACAAAAATTAGCCGGGCGTGTTGGCGCGTGCGTGTAATCCCAGCTACTCAGGAGGCTGAGGCAGGAGAATCGCTTGAACCCACAAGGCAGAGGTTACAGTGAGCTGGGATCGTGTCATCGTACTCCAGCCTGGGTGACAGAGCAAGACTCCATCTCAAAAAAAAAAAAAAAAAAGAAAGAAAAACAAGGCAGGAAGATTAGGATAGAGCATAATGTAGATGGGGTGAGGGATACTATTTTACATAGGTGGCCAGCAAAGTCTTCTCAGATGGGTGTTATCTGAGAGCTTTCTAACAGATCTCTAAGATTCATAATATAATTTCTTTAATATGCAACCATTAATCATATGAAAAGCTGTACAATGTTGTGGCTTAGATGACATTGTCTGGTGTCAACTCTGGTTGGAAATCCCTGGAACACCACATATATTAGTTATTTGACCCGGGGCAAGTTATTAACCTCTTTGGAGCTTTGCTTCTTCATTTGTAAAACTGGAGCAATAATACATACCTTTATAGGCTTGCTGATAGCATGAAATGTAAAGGGCACAGAAGAGCAGCTGGCATATAGTAAGGGCTTATTTAATAAACATAAACTGTTATTTGAATTTAATAGACTATAAATGTTAATAAAATAATCTAAACTGATGGTGAATTTGGAAAAAGAAAAATTAAACAGAAAATTAAAGAACTAAAAATTAATTTAAAACAGAAAAGTTATCAAAATATTAGCAATTAAAGTATTTCAATAGGCACTATGGGTGTAATTTAATTTTTGTATTTTCCAAATTCCCTTTCATTAACACATCAGACTTTTGTGAGTTTATAATAAGAACAAAGAAAGAAAGAAAGAAAGGGAAAGAACAGGAGGGAGAGAGGAAAGAAAGAAGAAAAGAAACGAAAGAAAGAAGAAAAAGAACGAAAGAAAGCTGATTGTGCTGCTGGGAAAAACAAACTAAAACCTAGGCAAACCAAACGGAATTTTTAAAGTAACCTGCTCTTTGGAATACAAACTGTAAGTGTATGAATTGTTTACATGCATATTTACAGAAAAAATATTGCAAAAAATGAGGTAAACCTATACGGTACTAAGTGGCACAAAGACTGCCTACAATGCATGAAATGAGAAATCAAATCTCATTTTACTGGTATTAGCAATGAAATTTCAAGTAAAAATTATTTTCTTTGGTAAACCAAAGGATATTTCTATAACAATTTCCAAACTACTAAATCTGTATTATAACTATACTTAAAACTTAGGGTAAACTTAAATTTACCCCAAGTTCTTCTGTATAACATAGACAGATATTTAGGTATTTTAGAGTCACTAGCATATCCTATGTTCTTTAACTATATGGACCGCTCATGTTTTTTTCTTCTACCAACTCTTTCAGATTAAGAACTATATCTAAATCACAAGAGCTTTCCAGTAAAGGTTACTAAAATTGCCCTTCTTCCTCAGAAAAATCTAGTCTATCCTTCCAAAGCAGCTCAAAGCATACTCCCTTTACGCAGGCTTCATTGAGTCCACCAGGAAGAATTAAAGGTTCCCTTTTACTTGTTCAAAGCCCATGGTACGTTAAAGTGAAAGTAACACTTTTTTTAATGCCTCCTGATCAGCTGCCTCTTTCCCAGGAGAGGGTCCAGGGTGTTTGTTGGCACCCACGGTCCCCATGAGGCAGCCATTTGTGGGCCCCAGGCAGGTTCATGCTGCTGCCTCCCACTCCAGTTTCTCTGTGTCAGGGATGAAGAAACTCGCTCCTTCCCTTTTGTCCACTGTCACTCATTTAACTCCAAACTTTCCTGTGGGTTCTTTACCTCGTTCAAACAGAAAAGCAAAGTGGAGGCAAAACTTTCAAGCATGTGGCATGAAAAAAGTACAGGACCCAAATTTAATAAAGGCTTGTGGTTTGAGAAGAAATAAGGGACATAGTTATAGCCTTTTTTGGCAGCATAAATAATGTTTCCTTTCTAGGGTGACGGTGTAAGAAGTATTCTTCTGAAATACTTTTTAATGCTCTTTTCTCTATTTTCTATAGAGGTAGAAAATAATAATAAGGAAAAATCTAGTTTGGGAGGACCTCTGAATCATTTTCTTACCATACAAATTCCTACAAACTTACTCTTGGTCAGATCATTACAATAATTCTTAACACTATTTGTTATGAGGCAATGGTTGACATTAATAACAAAAATGGCAGCTCTAGATTAACAGAAGCTCCCCTGCTCCAAAAAGATACCAATTTTGTCTCATAAAAATAAACCAAATTAGGCCAGGTGCGGTGGCTCATGCCTGCAATCCCAGCACTATGGGAGGCCAAAGGGGGGCGGATCACCTGAGGTCAGGAGTTTGAGACCAGGCTGGCCAACACTGTGAAACTCCATCTCTACAAAAACACACAAAAAATTAGCCAGGCATGACTGCACGCACTTGTAATCCCAGCTACTTGGGAGGCTAAGGCAGGAGAATCACTTGAACCCAGGAGGTGGAGGTCGCAGTGAGCCATTGCACTCCAGCCTGGGTGACAGAGCAAGACTCTATCTCAAAAAAAAAAAAAAAAAAAAAAAGCCAAATTAAGCATTTTTATTTGCAAATAACACATACCTACAGAATGTTTACTGAGAATTACTAGAACTTAGACAGTTTTTTTTTATTTAACAAAAATTCATTATATAGATGGAATTTGAAAATTACGTTGGCACCTAAAAATGTGAGTCAAAACCCTTAACCATTTTTTCTCCCTCAAGCGATGGATTTTGGTAATCATCAAAAGCAGCCATTCTGTAAGATCATGATTTATATTTTAGCTATTTTAAGTTTCAAACTTGAGACACAGGCAAGTAGCTGTCAGCAAAAGCATAATCATATTGCTATCACTGGGATTGTACAGTGGAATCTAATTCTCTGACCTCAGTGTCAGAGGCTGGGGGACCCTCTAGTTTTGGCAGACAAACTTTGTGAAGAGCACAGAATAGCCTTGGCAAGCTGCCAGTGGAGGGTTTTCTCCCCTTTATAGCCCCAGATGGAGTATTATTATGCTTTGTGGAACTAAATATGTAATTAGATTCAAGAACGGTAGCTTCTAGTTACCCCTTGAGTAGTTAATAAGAGTGGTCTACAATAGGCATTGAAAAGATTAAAGAAAATTCCTTCTATTTTGTATGTTGCTCTCTGTTTCTTACAAATAGTCCTAAGACGTTTTTCCACTGAGAGAATAAAGAACAACTGTTTATAAAAGTTACACCTATGGATAAAGATCTCTAAGACTGCTGCACTCTATTTAGCTATAACTAGCAAGTAATGAAGCATGGAAAGAAACTTAAAAGAAATTGAGATAATTGCTTGACACCTCATAGACAGCTACATATATTATATTCCTTCCGCCTGATACTAAAATAAAATGGATGATAATCCATCAAGCTGAAATTTAAGCCCTGGTTCTAGTTGGGATAGAATGACGTGGAGAAAACTAAGCTAGCTCTCAGAGACACCAGGACACAGTATATACGTGTTCATAGCATGAACGTATGATTTTTTTAGTTGGCATTTTCTTTCAAGTCAATGTTTCTGAACCAACAGCAGTGACTATTCTACTTAGGGCAAAAATATATTTGAACAATCTAATGTTATATGTGGTTAAGTTTCTAACTAATATAGGTCTCTTTTGGTTTAAAATATAGCCTAAATTACAGGCTTTTAACTTTAAAATCTATTTGCATTTTTTTCTTCTGATATTGAATTCAACTGTACTGATAATTATTGAGTAGCTGCTAAGGGCAAAATACTTTGCTCTATGGACACTGCAATACAGTCACTAAGTAAATAACAGAATTTGATCTCATGAAATGCAAGATTTAGGAAGAAGATACAAGTATGGAATTAATTAACATAGAAGACAGTATACATAAAAAGTACAAAGTGCTAACGAAGGAAAAATTACTTCCTTCATTAGGGAGAGCAGACAAAGGTTTTATGAATGCCCGAGCTAGGTTTTGAAGAATGGGTATAATCTTCCAAAGTGAAGGGGAGATGGGTGAGCATGTATAAGAGAACTTCAGGGCACCAAAGTGGTACAGTTACTAAAGAGTGAGACAATGCTAGAGTTGTTGTGGGGAGCCTGCAAGCTGAGATGACCATGGGACTTGGGGATTTGGGAGTATAGATCCTTCCTCTCCTCGCTTTCCTCTTTCTGCCAGGCCCTGGAATGAGTGCCAACGGCATCCTACCTGAGCCAGCACGACCCGTGCTTATCAGAGTCACCTGGGAACTGTCAGAAATGCACTCTCTGGCTCTGACCAGACCTTCTGAAAGGAGACTTTGGAGGTGAAACACAGCATCGGCTTGCCAAGCCCTCCTCATGATTCTGATGCTTGCTGAGATGTAAGTTGGAACCCCTGCCCTAAACTTTAGAAAGAAATTGTCTTGCTCTATGACCTGAAATCTGACTAACACATAGTGATTTTCTTCCTCTTTGAGGGAGAAGGAAAAGAGATAAGGTAGAGTATATTTAATTCATTTAGTTCATTTATTTAGCAGGTATTTAGTTAGGCACTTACTTTGTAGAGTCTGAAAACCTTAACCCCAGAATAAGGAGTAGCTCTTGTCAATTTAATAAACTGTGAGTACAATGAAAACTTTTGAGCTGAAGATGGTAAAGTCACAGTTACGCTAGAAAGATTAGCATGGTAGCAGTCTAAATGATGTTTCCGGCAGTGGAGGGAGGAGAGACTGGAAACCCATTAATAGGATACTGCAAAAGGCCACATATTGTATGGCTGCATTTATATGAAATGTCCAGAATAAGCAGACGCGTAGAAACAGAAAGTAGATTGGTGGCTGCCAAGGGCTGGAGGGAAGGGGAAATGGGGAGTGACTGTTGAGTATAGGGTTTCTTTTGGGGTTGATAAAACTGTTCTGAAATTAGATCATGGTGATGGCTGCACAACTTGCAAATAGAGTGAATACTCCTGAATTGTACACTTTTAAAAAGGCTGAATTTAATGTGAATTATATCTCAAGAAAGCTATTATTTAAAACAAAACAAAACAAAAGGAACAAAACCAACGAACTTAACCTGGCAACACTGTGCAACAGATAAATGGATAGTTTGCAAGTATTTAGAAAACACACTGGGGATTATTATGAGCAAGGACTTCTCTAGCAACATTCATTCCAAATGCGTTTTCCTTACTCTTTTTGCTAAAGAGATCAGAGTAAGAATTTTAATTTTTTTTTTTTTTTTTTGTGAGACACAGTCTCGCTCTGTCGCCCAGGCTGGAGTGCAGTGGCCGGATCTCAGCTTACTGCAAGCTCCGCCTCCCGGGTTTACGCCATTCTCCTGCCTCAGCCTCCCGAGTAGCTGGGACTACAGGCGCCCGCCACCTCGCCCGGCTAGTTTTTTGTATTTTTTAGTAGAGACAGGGTTTCACCGTGTTAGCCAGGATGGTCTCGATCTCCTGACCTCGTGATCCGCCTGTCTCGGCCTCCCAAAGTGCTGGGATTACAGGCTTGAGACACCGCGCCCGGCCAAGAATTTTAATTTTTTAAAGCTTACTTTTTGCTTAGTAAACATGCTCTTAGTATACAATTTAGAAAACACAAAAACACACAATAGAATAGCACATATTCCTACCACCCAGAGAACAACCAATGACTTAAAAAATTTCCTGCTCAGTATTTTAAAGTGTATGTGTGTATACAATCAAGCACAAACTGTATATATAATTTTATACCTGGGTCTTTGTTTTCTTAATGTTATCCACTAAAATTTTTCCATGTCATTAAATGTCTTTATAATTTTTAATGGTGCTATGATATCCCATCATATGAATATACCATATTTAACCATTTGTTTCCATTTTTGCAACTATAAATAACTCTGATTAATATCTTAAATATGTCTTGATCCACATTTCTGATTATATATCTACAACAGTCTTAGAAATGTAATTACTAGATCAAAGGGTCTGACCATATTTAATCCTATTTATGTACTGTCAAACTGCTCTCCAAGAAGACTATTAATTTACAACCCCCTCAGCAGAGTATGCGAGTTCCCTTCTCACAATTCACAATGAGTATTAAGATTTTTAAAAAATGCTTTGCTAATTTAAAGATTATGGTGTGACACTGTTTTACAATTTAAACTGATTCCTAGTAATTGAGTATCTCTGAATTGTTTTAGCACCTCATTTCTCCTCTGATGAAAGAATGCTGAGTCAGGTATGCCATAGGTGCAATACGTTGAGGTCAGCTAGGCATGTGATGTAATGCTGTTGTGCAGATGAAAGCAAAATGTGGGTTCCATTGGTGGTCTTCAACTGTGGCCACTAATCAATCACCCAAGGAGCTTTTGAAACCACGGTTTTCCTGGCTCCGCCCCAGACCAACTAAAGCAAAATCCCTTGAGGAAAGACCCTAGGGGATCAGTTGAAACCTACTGGGTGGATGACAATGGAGAACTGAGTCAAGGCTGGTGGAATAACATGCTGGGTGTTAATAGAATATTAATCCTGTCTGGTTCTCCTGAGAGGCCACCACTCCCCTGCAGTCCACTCCAGTGGAAGCTGCTGTCCTCTCATTACACAGGTAGTAGGCATAGTACGTGGGGTCACCCTCTCCTCACTGTTAAAAAGATGCCCTTATATAAAATCTTTCCTCCTCTGAAAAAACCCTCTATCAGTACCATAGAACGCCTCTGTCTATCTTCCTAAGTTTACCAACATGCAGCTTAATCCCCCCACAGTTACTGAATAATTCTGCCATGAGACTAGCGCTTCCTCTATGGCTCAAATCTGGTCATCACTCTGAGTAATTTCAAAGACTGTGTGGATGAACTAATGAGTATCCCCCAGGTCCTTGTCTGTCAACTCCAACAAATTTCACCTCCCCTCTACTTCAGCCGCTGCCTTCTACAATCATGCTGTGAACCTTGTTACCACGCAGAACTGTTCCCATTTGAATACCATTTTTTTTGTCCACAAAATCCTAGCACACTAGCTTTCATACTGTCTTCCTCCACAACAAACAGTCTTCAGTGTACTCCAGTCCCCTGCCCCTTTCCATCATTCTCGGCTAGAGCCACCTGCCCACCCGCAGCCACCTCCGTTCCCTTTCACACCCTCCTCTCACAGAATTCTTTCAGCAAAACTTCATTCTCAAGTCTTTCCACCATAAGGGGAAGCTGAGCACTGATGGAGAATATCAAGTAGCTAAGGCCAGAGTGGCCCCACAGATTTCAGGGTTTCTAAAACTGCCCAGGCCCGTAGTCCTGCCTGTCAATCCTTTACTTTGTTCTCAGCTTGTTCTACTGACCTCAACAATTATTTCCAGCTTTTGCCACTTCAGTAAATACCGTTCAATTTGATTTTCCTCAACTTCCCTCCTTCCTGCTTCGAAAGACAGCCACCTCTATCTTCAACATCACTGCTGGTGTCTCAGAGAATGTGTGATCCTTCTGTCTGTAAATACTAACTACCCCAACCCCGTTTCTATTCCCCTCCTCACCTTGTGAGGCCCTGCTGCAATAGTCACAGCTTCTCATTTCAACCTCTTCCTCTCTACTGAAAGCACACTCTGGTCATTTCCATCCTTTAAAATAAAAATGTTTAAAGGATGAGCTTAAATTCCTCTCCAGCTACCACACAATCTCACATCTTCCTTCACATCCAGACCTGTCTAAAGAATACAAAGGTCTGGGATTCCTTTATCCCCGAACACTGGGGACCATATGATTTAGAATTTACACACACATATACATATATATACACATATACACACACATACATACACATTTGCGTGCGTAGATATACATATACATACACATATACATATACATATACATATACATATACATATTTCATTCTAGAAAGGTAATACATGTCAGCCAGGTGCGGTGGCTCATGCCTGTAATTCCAGCACTTTGGGAGGCCAAGGCAGGCAGATCAGAAAGTCAAGAGATCAAGACCATCCTGGCCAAAATGGTGAAATCCCGTCTCTACTAAAAATACAAAAATTAGCTGGGCAAGGTGGTGCACCCCTGTACTCCCAGTTACTTGGGAGGCTGAGGCAGGAGAATCGCTTGAACTTGGGAGGCGGAGATTGCAGAGAGCTGAGATCGCACCACTACACTCCAGCCTGGGTGACAGAGTGAGACTCCGTTTCAAAAAAAAAAAAAATAGATAATGTATGTCATATACCATATTTCATTATAACCCCAGAGGGGTCTACAGAAGCATTCTATAATCAAATTCAGTATTATTTCTGCAGTGAAATGTATGAATATTCACACCAAATGAAACAAATGATGATTATAAATCATCTCATATCCATTCAGGTCAGGTTTTACCACCAAATGAATTATAAAAAGTCTTTCCATTTTAGTGTGCTGAATTTTGAGATTCAAGTAAGGGAATACAGGCATGTAGATTATTCTCCTATTCCCTTCCACTCACTGTATGACCCAAAGATACTGTATTCCCTATTACCCCACTAACTCTGCCCTCCCTAGTCTTCCATGACATTCAACTGTCAACCTACAGCAATTTGGGCATACTACATGTTGTTACCAAACTTTCTGCTGTGTTTACCACACTTAAAAATCACACCCCTTTTGTGGTTCCTCCTTTAACATCTCCATTTTGTGGCTTTCATGACACAACAATCTATAGGTCCTCCTCTTACATAATTATTCTTTTTCAATCTCTTTTATGGGATCTTCTTCCTCTTTGAAGTTAACCAGGTTTCCATCTGTCCAGTTCTCTCCTCATTCATCTCTATTTTAAAAATTATTTTTAACAGCTTTACTGAGGTCACATGTCATAAAATGCAGCAATTTAACGTATACATTAAAAAGCAGTTTTAGTGTATTCACAGGGTTGTGAAACCATCACCATATGTAATTCCAAAGCACTGTCGTCACCCCAAGAGGAAACCCCAAACTCATACAATTAATCCCCATTCTCTCCTCTCCCAGCCCCTCGCAGCCACTAATCTACTCTCTATCTCTATGGATTTACCTAATATGAACATTTCATATAAACAGAATCAAATAATATATGGCCTTCTATGTCTCGCTTGTTTCAATTAGCATAATGTTTTCAAGGTTCGGCAATACTGCTGCATGTATCAGTACTTCATTTCTTTTTAAGGTCAAATACTCCATTGTATAGCTATACCAAATTTTGTTTACCCATTACTCAGTGAATGGACATTTGGGTTGTTTCTACTTTTTGGCTATTATGAAGAATACTATTATGGACATTTGTGTACAAGTTTTTACACAGATATATGCTTTCCATTCTCTTGGATATACAGCTAGGAATGGAACTGGTGAGTCATATGGTAACTCTATGTTTAACTTTTTGAAGAACTGCCAAACTACTTACCAAAGTTCTATACCATTTTACATTCCTACCAGTAATAAACAAGGATTCCATTTTTTTTTCAAATCTTCTCCAAACCTTGTTATTTTTGTTTTCCTTTTTAAGTTATAGCCATCCTACTGTATATTAAGTAGTATATCTCATTGTGGGTTTGATTTGCCTTTCCCTGATAACTAACAATATTGAGCATCTTTACTTGTGTTTATTTTGCTATTTGCATATCTTCTTTGGAGAGGTGTCTACTCAAATCTTTTGCCTGTTCCTAAAATTAGGTTCTCTAGTGATTGATTCTTAACAGCTTTTAGGGTTATGAACCTCTCTATCTGATCAAGGTCAAAAAGTAAAAGCACATACACACAGAATATGACATACAATTTTTCCGAAATGTCACTAACTCATTAAAACCATTTATGGATCCTCCAGGTTAAGAACCCTTGTTCTATACCATAGGTTCTCAACCATGGCTGCAGATATAAAAACCACCTGATTTTCATTTTCCATTGCCATATGATCCATCAATTCTAACCTCTAAGTATACAACCAAAAGATGTTAACTTTATGTGGGACTCAGACATATATACATCCATGCTCAAGGCAGCATAACAGGTGAATAGGTTTTGCTAAAGGTGAAAACAACCCAAATGTCCATCAACAAATGAATAATAAAATGTGCACACATATAATAGAATATTATTCAGCCTTAAAGAGGAATATGGTACTGATACATGTTAAAACATGGATGAACCTTGAGAATATCCTAAATGAAAGAATGATTCCACTAATATGAGGTACTTAGGTCAAATTCATGAGAGAGAAAGAGGAATATAGATTATTAGGGGCTGGGGAGTGACAGGGAATGAAATTATTAATGGGTTTCTATTTATGATGATGAAAAAGTTCTAGAAATGAATAATGGTGATGGTTGCACAACACTGCTCATGTATTTAACATTCCTGAAATGTGTACTTAAAATAGCTACAATGGCAAATTTTATGGATATTTTACAATAAAAAATTTAAAAAAATATTTAAAAACACCCAAGATAACCAGGTACCATTCCAGAGCCATTAAATCAGAAATTTTAGAGGTGTGGTATAACCATCAATATCTCTCTTAGGGCAGGCGCAGTGGCTCACACTTGTGATCTCAGAACTTGGGGAGGCCAAGGCAGGAGGATCACTCAAGCCTAGGAGTTAGAGACCAGCCTGGGCAACAAGACAAGACCTTGTCTCTACAAAAAAATCAAAAATTAGCTGGGCATGGTGGTGCACACCTGTAGTGTCAGCTACTTGGGAGGCTGAGGCAGGAGGATTTCTTGGGCCCAGGAGATCAAGGCTGCAGTGAAGTATGATCACACCACTATGCTCCAGCCTGGACAACAGAGTGAGACTTTGTCTCAAAAAACAAATTTTTTTTTTTAAAAAACTTTCCAGATAATTCTGATGTTCAACTAGGATTAAGAACTGCTGCTTTATAGTATCTTTGGTGGTACCAATTATCCTTATGGGTTCCCCAAATCTTTCCAGCCTTTACCTCTCAAAGCTTTCACCTTAAAAATCATGTTGCCTGCTAAGTGACTACTCAGAAAATTAAACACATCCATTTTTATTCCCCGCCCCCAAAATGCCCCATGTGTAAGATGTCAATCCACTGAACATCCTCCTTATACTTCTGTATTCTTGTCAAATCATCAACAAGATAACTGTGCCGCTCCAATATCCTCAAGTCTCTCCTCTTATCACTTTGCTAATCACTACTGCTTCTATTTCAGTTCTTTATCACCTCTCACCTGGATTATCCAAAATAAGTCTCCTTATTTTCCAGATAACTTCCCTGATTAAAATTCTTTAATGGTCTTCACTCCCTCCAAGAGGAAGTCTATGCTTCCTCAAACGTAATACAAGGCGCCTTATGATCTAGACGGTGCCTCTGTCTCCAGGTTCATTTCTTGTCCTTTTCTGTTTGCCCAGGAACTATAAACTGCACATGGTTCCTCATTTACTACATACCAGCTCTTACCTAAGTTCTTTTGCTTGTCCTATATGCAATAAGCCATATATCTTCTCCTTTTGATATAGACATTGCTCACACTGACTCTTCCTCCCAATATTAAATTCCACTCTTCTGTCTTCTAAATGCCTACACAGTTGGTTGTCTCCATTATCTGTGGTTCTGTATTCACAGATTCAGCCAATCTCAAATTTGAAACTTAAAAAAAAATACAACAATAAAAGCAATACAAATAAAAAAGTAGTACAATATAACAACTATGCACACAGCATTTGCAAAGTATTAGGTATTATAAGTAATCTAGAGATGATTTGAAGTATGTGGGAGGATGTGCATTATATGCAATTGCTATGCCATTTCATATAAGGGACTTGAGCACTGGCGGATGTGGGTCTCCATCGGGTTTCTAGAACCAATTCCCTGTAATACTGAAGAACAATTGCATATAACTCTACCATTAATCATGTATATCATAACTATCTTATTTATGTCTTTTCCCTACCATATTTTAAGCTCTTTGAAAGACAGAAACGAAGTATTTCTCATTTTAAAAAAATCCTAGGCCCTTATTAGAATGCCTGACGCACAAGTGCTTAATAGTCATGGAATAAACTGCTTTTTTTTTTTTTTTTTTTGAGATGGAGTCTGGCCCTGTCGCCCAAGCTGGAGTGCAGTGGCCGGATCTCAGCTCACTGCAAGCTCCGCCTCCCGGGTTTACGCCATTCTCCTGTCTCAGCCTCCGAAGTAGCTGGGACTACAGGCGCCCGCCACCTCGCCCGGCTAGTTTTTTGTACTTTTTAGTAGAGACGGGGTTTCACCGTGTTAGCCAGGATGGTCTCAATCTCCTGACCTTGTGATCCGCCCGTCTCGGCCTCCCAAAGTGCTGGGATTACAGGCTTGAGCCACCGCGCCCGGCTATAAACTGCTTTACAAACTGCTATCGAGTTTGAAGCTACTTCACCAAAATAGGTAGCATCGTCGAATATTTACTATGGTATAGTAGTATACTTGTATTATCTTATTTGATCCTCACAATTAACTGTATGAAGTAATTATTATTATTCCCTGAATGAAAATCCAAGTAACACGACTGAGGTCAAACACAGACAACAGCTGGTAGAAGCAGGATTTGAACCCATGCTGCCTGACTCTAGGCCTGTACTCTTTACCTCTAGGACACTGCCTCATTATTAGATGCACTGCTACTCTCTCAACTTCTTACTGTGCATGTCTCATCTCAAGTAAATAATTCCATCCAGTATTTTCCTATGGTTTCTTTTTTTTTTTAAAGTATAAACTTATAGTTTTGTATCTGTTAAAATTTAGGGCCAGGTGCAATGGCTCATGTCTGTAATCCCAGCACTTCAGGAAGCCGTGGCAGGAGGATTGCTCGAACTCAGGAGTTTGAGACTAGCCTGTGCAACATAGTGAGACTCTGTCTCTACAAAAAAACAAAAATTATCTGGGCATGCTGGCATGCACCTGTAGTTCCACATACCAGGGAGGCTGAGGTGAGAGGATTGCTTGAGCCCTGAAGGTGGAGGCTCTAGTGAGCCAAAATCATACCACTGCACTCCAGCCTAGACAACAGAGCAAGAGTCCATCTTCCAAAACAACAAAAAGAGTTTACAAAGCTTTAGCATATTACTACACACTCTTCATAGCCAGCATAACTACTCCAAGAACACACACAGACACTTGCCATTAGGTTGAAAAAAAAATTAACTGTGTGAATTTCTAAGTAAGGGAAACCAAAGATGATGATCATTTAAGTCAAAATAATCAGGGGATTTTAGGTGATTGCAGTTTAGTATGATTTAGCCAAATGACTTGATGCTAAAAATGACAAATATACCCACAGATCACAAGAACAAAGGCAAAATTAAAAATATGTGATTAAGATAGAAATATGAGATTCCATGTTGCTCCAGAAAACAGAAATGACAGGTTCATGGATAACTTAGTCAATGAATAAGAGTGTGTGTGTGTGTGTGTGTGTGTGTGTTTAAACTACTTAGGAAGAGGACATACATAGGTGAGAAAATACACCACACGTGTTAAAGGAGTATTTCACAGACAAGAGATGCCACACTGACAAAATATGCAGTTTAAAAAACAAACAAAATAACAATATACTAGGTGCTTAGTAATTAGTATAGTGTTGAAGAATGTATTAGGCATGACATTATTTGATTCTCAGAGCTCTACAATGTAAATATTGCTCCTATAAGAAAACAGATTCAGAGAAGTTACGTGACCTCTCCAAGGTCTCAAAGCTCTTACATCACACGACAAGGCTTGAAACCAAGCTCTGACTGCAAATGCCATGCTCTGCACAATTCTTCCCATTGTCTAAGAAATGACATTAAATAACTATCTAGAAATACATAACAGGAGAGTTGCCAAAAACAACACAAGGAAATGATCTAGGTAAAACATATATGAAAAAACAAACAAATCATCCTCAAAGTCTATGGACTGTCTGTCCCTGGAGACCAAGGAAGTATGAATTTTCCCTTTACACAAATCTTCCTTGAGTTATGTCACTGGGATATGGTGACTTGTGCTTCTGTTCATTTCTAGCACCCAAACCATTCTCAGCAGCTCCAGGTACTGACCATAACCAACAGCAAATATAGTACATTACTTGCCCAAACCACAAAATTATACAGAACTTAGGTGATTTAGATATTCAGGAGAGACCCAGGCCCCCATAAGCTCAACTGTGTCCCCATTTCCTTCCATATCTGCAATCTTGACCCACTATTCTAGAGAAACAATAGATTTTTGTGTCTCACAGTAATTGGGTTGATTTCTCTTACTTAGGTGTGTTCTGCTCACATTAACCTCCGTATAAGAGACAACTTTCTGTTGACATCCACTACCTTGCCTTTTCCTACTTAATCCTAGGTACTCTCATAACATTTCTAACCAACTTCAGAAGACTGTGTTTCAGAATCTAATTTCAAGTGCCTTGAGTTTACCTGGGAGTTGAAATATCTGGAGGTGATGGGAGATCAAACCAGGTAGGACAGAATAAGCCTCAAACAGGTCATTACAGGAATTCTGTTTCAGTCTTGACACGGTAACTGAATATATTTGAACAATGGTTCATTCTGATAAACATATATAACAACTTATCATCTAAATGAAAGACTAAACTCTACCAACCACCAAGCAGAAAAGCCAGAGAATTTAAATTGGTCTTCAAATTTCAGGTGTGAAAAAACTCAAGACCTAGAGTCCTCGTTGATTTTCTTGGTAAATGTCACATAGTACAAGACTCCAGTGCACTCTATTCTGAACCAAACAATCCATTACCACAGCCCGTCCTAAGGACCCACAACCTGCTGATATAAGACAGTTTTTCTCCATCTCCTTACACAGAAGACACCCTGACAACACGATGAGACACTGCCCCCCAGCACTTGATTCAGGTATCCAATCTACAGGTTGCCTGGGTCTAGGGGGATGGCTTGGCACAAAAGTTCTATCCAGACAAAGACAATGGTGATTGGTTGGCTCAAACAGGTTGTCAGTCTTTGGGATAATTAAGAGAGAGAATTGTTCAGTGAGAAAAGAAAGCAACAGCTAAAAAGACACATAGGAAGAAACCACAAGATAATAAAGTTACAAGGAGAAATAAATGAGCCAAAGTTACAAGGCAGAGAAAAGATATGCAGTGAGAGTGTGAATGGGCTGGTTAGCTGGCAGGACAGGCAGAGCAGAAGCAGACTGAGAGACCACCTTTGCTACTACAGTCAACAAGTTCATGGTTCTCCAACCACTCCACACAGGAAATCATCTCTTATGCCCAATCCTTCCAGATTTCAATATCTAGACTATCACACAGACACAAAGGCTTTGGGGAATTGTGGCCCTCTAAGCCTTTCCAACAAAGAAGCTCTATTGAGAAGGGCAGCCCTATTTGACTGCATCTCCTAACATGGCCTTGAACCTCCAGATAATAAGAAGCTTCAGAGTCACTTCTTTTTTCCACCATTTACTAGCTGTACAACCTTAGGAAAGGTACTTACTTAACCTGTCTAAGTTATTTCCATGTCTGTAATATTTGCAGATAACATTTACTTCACAAGTTTGAATGAAAATTAAATGAGATAAAGCAGAAAAGTACATGGCCTGGTATACAGAAACACCCTCATAAAAATAAGCTGCCTTCATTATTATTGTCATTATTATCTGAAACACCTGGCCCATTGTAGGTACTCCACAAATAACATCCCTATTCAAACAGGAGATGCTCTGTCTTGTTTCAACTGTCATACTGTAAAGCAAGTATCTTTCTGCAGTCTCTTTAGGGCCACATTTTTTGCATTTTTGTTCTTCTGCTGTTGAAAATGGCCCCGAAGCATAATGCTGGAATGCTATATAGGGTTCTTAAGTGCCAGAAGGCTGTAATGTGCCTTATGAGAAAATATGAATGTTAGACAAGCTTTGTTCAGGTAGGAGTTACATTGCTGTTGGCTGTGAGTGCAATCTTAATGAATCAACAATATTATGTAACTTACATATTAAGTAAGTTGTCTTTAAACAGAAATAGACATAAGGTTATGTATTGATCAGATGACTAAGATGATGTGACCAGAGGCCTGCAGGAACCTAACCCTCAATTTTCCACTAGGAGCCATGACTCAGAATTCACCAGTTCAATGTTTCCCACAACTTTATAAAACATAACTCCTGTGAAATCAGGAGAATCAATGCTATTACATTAAAGGTAGAATATGGGACTAGGTGACAATGTCTAGAACATAAAGCAGGAGGGGCAGATCCAGATTGTGAAAGAGGCTCTTAGTCCTAACAAGGTAATCTGTAGTTGCTGATTCAAAGACTAGGGGCTTCGGAAGGGTCTGTATACCTTCCTCCTCTTTATGGAATCCCTGGTATCTGTAAACAAGGATGTTTATTTGGATTCTCTGTGGTTTTTATACCTGAATGCTCCATCATAGCAATGCAGTGAGTAAAGGACCTTGGAGGCAGCAAGTTCTCCATTTGCCAAGAAAAAGGAAAAGAAACTAAGTAAGAAAATATGCAACACACTTCTTTCAGATCCCAGAACTACAAAGCTTCTCCCCACCCAATTAATCTCATGGCAATTCATAGTCAATCTGTTTTGACAATCTCTGCTATCCCATTTTAATGCTCTCCTTCATTCTCCTTCCTCTAAAGCAGATTTCTGAATTAGCTGGGAGTTAATGTTCATGAATATGTTTCTTTTCAATGCAGACCGAATACTCTTTAAATAATGTCTTACTCTCAACATACTTGAAATGAAACAGAAGTTCTCTAAAGTACAAACATTAAAAAACAAAAAATTACTTCAACTGTAACAGTTCTCTCCTTGTCTGTTACGTTCATCTTGTCCTCATTCTAGAATAAATCAGCAAATCTAACTCAACCCAGCATTATCTGAACTCAATATACATAGTAATTTAGAGCCTAGACTCTCAAGGCAAACTACCTGGCCTGAAATCTTGCACCACTGACTTATTAGCTGTGTGAGCTTGGACCAGTGACTTTACCGCTCCATGTCTCCCATCTCCCAACTGTAAAACAGGAATTGAATCAATATATGTAAGGTCCATGGAACAGGACCTGGCATGTAACTTCTACATAAAAGATAAGCTTTAAAACTACTGTTAACTGTTTTGCAAAAGTCATTTTCCTCATCAAAATACAAGAAACAGTAAAAACAAAGCCTTTAAAATGTTAGTTTTAATAAGCATATGTAAAAATGACATATAAAAATGGACATTTTCACATTTAAAACATGAAAGCAAAATGTGGAAAAGCCAATTAATATAGAACTAAAAATAAAAAGGCTATTATGAAATTTCAATACTATGTTATTTATCACTATTTTGACTAGTCTAAGGACTTATGGAAACAAAACATGTATCTTAAACATAAGCCTCATAGTATGTTTTTATGACTATTCTAGCCAATCAATTTGCTATTATAATTGGATTTGACATCTAAAATGATGAAACTAAATAGATAGCTTCTATCTCAACGTATTTCTTAATCTTCACTGACTTTTAAAGAAGAAACAATCATTCAGTGTCAAGATTATAGTGTTTGGTGTTTCTTACAAAATCTTTAATAAAACATACATAGCAATAACCACGTTATCTTTAAAATTAAAATAATGCAAATGTATGTTTATGTTGTACTATATTAATGATTACTACAAGACATAAAACCCTGCATGTTAACTATGAACCTGGTGAAAAGAGCCATCACTACTAAAACACAGGCTAAAAAATGCCAAGTCTTACCTTTTTAATGACAAGGACCAAAGCACCTGTGAGAGAAATGGGTAAGCCAAGTGATTCTAAACCTTTTTCTGCATTTCTCACTGATAATTTTTAGAGTAAATCTTGTAAGAGGTGCCGTGGAAAATTTGCTGGCTGTTGCACAGGCTTTTCCACTTCCTGAATCTTATATTCCCTTGGCTTCCACAGATTTTAAATGTTTCTAAAATATAGCCCTGTACTTTAATCCTGCCTAAATCTTCCCAAAGTTTTACCTTCTCAAAAAACAAAAAGGTCCTATGAACACATTTCACTGAGCTTTACAACACTGAATACTAAGATCACATTTAATTCTACCTTTTCTTACCCTATCTATTCTACAAATTAAAACTCGTTCCAAGAAACAAACCCCCTCAGCCTGACAAGATCAGACCCGATTATAATATTTGTGGTGAATTATTGTGGTTGGAATTCTGAAGTGGAGCAGGATTTTGCAAGCTAGACATCTGGCTTGTTTAGACACTACCTGGACTTCAACACCTGCACCTCTTAACTCTGATAATGCTAGGGTGCTTCCTCACTCCCCAACCTCCAAAAGTAAATACTGTTTGTTTAGATAACTCAATATGTTAATCTGTTCAGGAAAATACTTTAAATTTGCAAAGGACTGATATTTTATGTCGTAGGGGAAAAACAAAACCATCAGGAAAAAAAACTACTCTTGCTGTAGAAGATTATTTTAAAAAAAAGAAAGCATTTCTGTTCTGATACAAAGAAAAATGAAATGGCATGGATTCAGACCAGTTAAAACTACCATCCAAACCTGCTCATATGAGATGTCACTCAGAAAATCAGAGAAGCACTCTCTCAACAGCCAGTTAAGTTTTATTCTTTTTAGCCATTTTAAATTCCTATAGGATACAGGATAATTACATTTACTGAGGCTGGATTTCAATGCCAGTCGTAAGTTAACTTATTGCATTAAATATCTTATTTGTCTTCATGTTCCCATATTGTTTCATACGGTGGCTTGTAATAATAGTAGGTGCTCAATAAAAATACCTTTTAATTATTACAAAAGTCTTGGCTCATTTAAAGGTTTAGATAAAGTAACAAAATACAATTTAAAAACAAAATAAGGAAAAACAAAGAAAGCCCAAACAATACAACTTTGAAAATTTTATTATTCAAAATATTTAACATATGGTGCTAGTGTTTTCTGGGCTGAAAATGGTATGTAACCCCGTCTCACAGCCTACTTACAAGAACGTGAGAGTTACTGAAAGAGCAGTGGAAATAAAAAATTTAAAAAAAAAAAAAAAGAATGTGGGAGAATACTATAGTTTTTAAAAATCCCAAATTAATTAACTGCTTATTTGAACCAAGTTGTTTTTCTAGGTAAAGTGCCAGTGTTGTTTGTTTGCTTTTTTAAAGAAAGTCCCATTTAATAAAATTAATGATTTATTAAACTATACTGTGCTAAGATATGGCTTGTAGATATAAAGAAGATTCTCCTGCACTTAGTATAATTAAAAATTATGTTTGAGTTGCTCTCATCTTTTATTAGAAAAGACAGTGAGAATTAATTCTTTGTTAAACTGTCTATACACCTTATAAATTGCCTGATACATTCCTTACCTCTTCCAACCCCAATTTCAAAAGGGAACTGCATACAGTATAGTTTAGTTTCAAAATCATATGTGATTTGGAAACATACATACACTTCAGCACATCTGCTCTAGAAGTTAAATGAAAAACATCAGCAAAATCATTCTCCGAGTATATGTTGTGTAATTGTTAACCCATTTCAGATAACGCTTCTGATTATCTTTCACCAATCTCAGACTATTTTAAGTACTACATTTTCCAAGGTTAAGAGACAGGTACAGACTGCTATGAGAATTAATAGCATTAACATGAGCAAAAGTAGACAAGTACAGTCTGAAGATTAACTGTATGTTATTTAGCTCTCTGCATATAGTAGCGTATGTAGCATATGATCAATCTGAGAAAGTTAGGTACTATATATAACAACAACAACAACAAAATCACTGAATCAAGGCCTCCACCAAAAATAAAAGCTGTACTTATCATGTAATCAAAAATTAAATAATTTCAAATTTATCACAAAGCTCCCCTTTAAGCTTGAAATTAGAAAAGGATAAAAAGTATAAAAGTAGAAAGATAAACCTTATAGTTATATTTATTCCTTAATAATTAAGATTTGCATTAAAGAATTAAGATTCTCCTCCTGAATTTTAGAAAATGTTTACCAAAATATTTCCTAAAAACAAGCGTGACACTGTATTTGGCTACATAAAGAAACTACAAGGAATATTTAAAAACACTAAACAAACACAAAAGAAATAAGGACCACGGAATCAATTTGGGTCACACTGTATCTATGTGTTCCTGAGAACATTATCACCGCCTGGTTGTCATGCTCAGTTCCCTTCTACAATGCGCCGCACATCCAATCCACAAGCACACAGAATTCCAAGAACATTACCAAATATTAAGTCAGAGCACTTCTGAAACACACCTTGTAATTGTCCACAGCTTCTGCAGTTCATATCAGAGCTGAGCAGCTTCTCTTTATCTTCACCAGTGATGTAAATACAAATACCATACATCACTCATCAAAACAAAACAAAAACCCCCACAATTAGCAATAAATTTATTGCCTCAGAGATAAATCTCCTCTGTTAACCCAAACCAACATTACATCTTGATGTAAACCTAAGCACATGCTGAGCACCCCGCTGCTTATCTCCTCTATCATTTGTTTCTAACGATAGCTGACAAACTAGCCACACAAATCCTTTTTTAGCTGCTGATCAGACAGATCCCCCTTTGACAATCCAGCATGGTGGAACACTCGAAAATTCTTCCTGCTTCTATTCTATTGCTTGCTCTAAAACCCGGTTTCCTTTTCATTGAGATAATAGCCTTTTCTGCAGTCACATGACCCAGAAGCTACATTAGCAGAGCTTTATGATAATAGACTGAGTAAGCCTCTACCCCCTCCTGCTATTAAGGGAATGTCTTTTTCTTTTCTCTCCCTCTCTCTCCCTCTCCTCTCTCACACAGTCTCAGACTCAGTCTCTCAGTCTCTCACACACACATACACACGTGCATGCAATGTACACATGCACTCACATATGCATGTCTAAAATTATTTAGTCTTGGAACGTTAATAATAAATAAAAAATATATACCCTAAAATGAAAATATAATTTCTAGATCTGCTGCTAAAAATAAATGCTCAAAACAAACATTCTGATGCATGGTTTTCCTTTCACTAGGATGTACCACACTGGCCATGAACAGTGAGGGGCAGTTAAAAACAAATATATACTCTCTTCAGCTTTGCCCTCAACGATATAAATCTGACAAATCTGGCATAATGAACACGTTGGAGACATTACAGCTATCCACATACTAAGAATTAATTCCCTGTATTAGTAAAACACATATACACATATTTTTTAACACCAAAAAGTACTCTTGTTAAGAATATATCCTTATTAAGTAATTTATAATTTGTCCCAAGAGGAAAAATATTCCCATGGCCAAAGCAATCTTAAAAAATAATAATCAAAAGTTCCTTTAAGGCTGGTTACCTTTGTCCATTTCTGATAAACGATCAACTCTCAAAACACATATTTGGAAACACCAGCACAGTGCCTGACACACAGAGGCTGCTCCATACTTTTTTTTAAATTTCCCTAATAACAAGTAGAAGCACCAGATCAAAAGAAAGCAGCTGATTACATTATATTCCTACTTCATCTTTGGTTATGGTTTGTTTCACATTAAAAACTGTTCTTAATCCATGAAGCAAGCAATTTGAGGAAGAAGTTTAAATTTGAGAGTGCTGGGTAGTTGAAAGTGGGGGGAAAGATGATGTAAGGAACTACGCTCAAGTACAATGTGCAAAGTGAAGAACGCTGTACACGAGGAGACTAAAAGAATGACAGATTCTATTAATCTGAAGTCAACAGAAATTTAAACTATATTTTACATTTCTTGGTTGTAACTGGCTTCCTCATCTCAAAAATGCAAAACATATTTTTAATATATATGTTTTACTTTTAACTGTGATAAAATATACATAACACAAAATTTATCATCTTAACCATTTGTAAGTGTACAGTTCAATAGGGTTAAGTACATTCATACTGTTACGCAACAGATCTCCCGAACTTTTTCATCTTGCAAAACCGAAACTCTACACCCATTAAACAACTCCTATTTCCTCCTCCCCCAGCCCCTGGCAACCACCATTCTACTTTCTGTTTCTAACAGTTTGAGCACTTTAGATACCTCATATAAGTGGAATCATATATTAATTGTTCTTTTGTGTATACTTTACAGATTATTTTAATACCAGATCAAGACAGAGTTTTCATTTCACAAAATCATTTTACATAAACTGCATTATTCATAAGTAAACTGAGCCAAACTTATATTCTTTAATACAGAAAAACCAAGAATTATTACAGATACCAGAAGGGATTATTATCATTATCATATAAAAGTTATCTACACAAAAAAACTCTCTAAGTTCTCAGAACTCAAAGAATTTGACAACTCTAATTCCAACATTAGAGTTGGAATTAGTTTAAGTAACCACTCAACATACAAATAAATAGGACAGAATGAGTGTTTACTAATTCTCTTTAAGTCACTGAAGGGAATCTGGAAGACAACACTAACAACACAGCCTGAAATGATTAGTGAGGTGTCAGGGAACGTAAGTTTTCATAAAGACCTGAGCAAAGAAATTCAATTAGGAAATAAAATAATTTCAGAGATGAAGAAAATAAACGTAAAAAATTTAAAATACCAGCCTATGCCAACATCTCATAATGAAAACCCAAAGTACAATTCAGATTTTTAAGATAATGTTTTAATTGCTAAAGAACCTTTAAAAGTTTATAATGATTTTTACCACCACCTAAATATTTTCATTATGGACGCAAAATCTAAAATCAATAATCAGCCAAGGCAACATATAAAATCAATCCAATGACTAGCAGATATGAGACTTTTAAAAGACTAGCAAAAAACTGCAGGGGGCAGTTTGTGAAATCCGTCTACCCAAATGTGTTCTTTTTCTGCTCACAAGGTCATGAAACCTTTGGCAACCTTATAGATCACTTCTATAGAGAGAGCGTGAGGTCACAGACATGCTAACATTAACACCATGTGTCCTTTATTAACTACAATGGTGCTTTCACAAATTATTTCTCAGCCAGATCATGGGCAGCAGCAAAATGTTGTGCCTTCCCTGACCAGATCAATCGCAGTAAGAGAACGACTCCTGCCAAACACATCTAAGTAAAATGTCTTGATCCAGATTCTGTGCTTACACTTCAAGATGTATTGCTGTTAGCAAATCTGTCCCTCTGTCATATTTTCTGCTGGCATACACGAACTGGTAAAATTGCCTAACTCTCCTCCTGAGTGCAAAAGATAGCAACAGCAGATTTTATCATTAGCAATTTTAAACTTTTTTCTTCACCAAGGCAGTAGTGTTTACAAGGGAATTAGACTAGATAATTTGTCAAGTTGTTTTTAGCTTTAACATTTTATGATGGTGGTTGTATATAATTGTGGTTCATTTCTTAATCCAAGAGTCTGGTGAGAAGTAAAACAAGGATTCAACAGAGTAATGTTTTCATTTTTAAACTGAGGTACAATTTACATTCAGTGCCATATACAGATCTAAAGAGAACTTAAAGAGTAAAGTTCAATAGTTGAGACAAATGAAAGCATCTATGTAATCCAGGCTCCTATCAAAATGTAGAACACTTCCATCACTCTGCAAAGTTCTCTTGTGCCTGTTCTCAGCCAAACTCCACACCTCTCGTCCTTGCCAACAACCACTATACTCTGATTTTCTATTACCACAGATTAGTTTTGCTTTGTCTAGAACTTTAAATAAATGAAATCATACAGTAAGTACTCTCTGTCCTGGCTCCTTTCAGTACAAAGCTTTCGAGTTTCATCCATATTACTGCATAGCCTTGGGGGATTGGTTCTAGGAGCTCCCTGTGGATACCAAAATCCATGGATGCTCAAGTCCTGGATATAAAAGGTATAGAATCTGCATATAATCTATGCATATCCTCTCATATACATGAAATCATCTCTAGATTACTTATGATACCTAACAAAATGTAAGTGCCACGCAAATAGTTGTTATACTGTATTGTTTTGGGAATAATGACAAGGGAAAAAAGTCTGCACATGTTCAGTAGAGACAACATTTTTTTTCTCCTGAGTATTTTCTATCTGAAGTTGGCTGAATCTAGTGTGCAGAACCCACTAATACAGAGGGTGACTGTATATTAACAATTTGTTTCTTTTCATTGCTTAGGATATTGTATGAATATACTAAAGTTTGTCCATTCTCCTGCTGGTAGACATTTAAGTTGTTTCTAACTGGGAGCTTGTGATGAACAGAATTCTGACGTGGTTCTGCAAGATTCTTCACCCCCTGGTGGACATGTTCTGCACATTTCCTAGGACGGTAAATATGACAGATGTTTTTACCCCAACGATCAGTTTATGTTATATGGCACAACTGGCTCTAAGAAAGAAAGATGACCAGGGTGGGCCTGAGCTAACCATGCATTTTCTTTGTTAGTGTACCTGAGGGGCAGGCTCCTCAGCATTAAAGCACTGACACTGAAGGGCAGAGACTACACCTTTTATCTCTCTAACCCACAGCAGCATCTATCCTAGCGCTGCTTCTGTATGACACATGGTCAAAATTTATATACTGATAGTTCTTTTTCCTTAAAAAGGTGATTATGTTGCAACATGAAAAAATGCTTTTGAAGAGGCCACTTTAGAGGGAGGAAAGAGCATGCCCTCAGAGTTAGACTTCTGTCTGAATACATATGCCAGATATGCAGTGCCTGAGCAAGTTACTTAACCTCCCTGTCTCAGGTTCCTTATCTATAAATGTGTGTCTCTGGGGGAGAGAGGATGTTTATATTGTTATTGTGAAAAGTCTATGAATTATATGTAAAGCAACTAGCCCAGTGCATGGCATAGGAAGACATCAATTGATGGTAGTCATCATTAGCTCTTAGTCTGATATAATGTTCAGCAAAAAGAAGAAACAGTGTCTGTATATCAAAACTGTAGGCCGGGTGCGGTGGCTCACATCTGTAATTCCAGCACTTTGGGAGGCCAAGGCGGGTGGATCACCTGAGGTCGGGAGTTTGAGACCAGCCTGGCTAACATGGTGAAACTCTGTCTCTACTAAAATACAAAAAAGTAGACGGGCGTGGTGGTACTTGGGAGGCTAAGGCAGGAGAATCGCTTGAACCCAGGAGGTGGAGGTTGCAGTGAGCCGAGATCACAACATTGCACTCCAGCCTGGGCAACAGAGCGCAACTCTGTCTGAAAAGAAAAAAAAAAGAAGGAGGAGGAGGAAAAGAAGGAGAGGGAGAAGGAGAGGGAGAGGGAGAGGGAGAGGGAGAGAGAGAGGGAGAGGGAGAGGGAGAAAGTGAGGGAGAGGGAGAGGGAGATGGAGAAGAAGACGACCAAAAAATGATGATGAGAGTCAGGTTAAACTGGGTAAGACCAGAGGTCATTTTCATTCTAATTTCCAAACTTTTAGTAATATTGTTTTCATCATTTAAAAATATGGCAAAGACCAGGCGTGGTGGCTCATGCCCTGTAATCCCAGCACTTTGGGAGGCAGAGGTAGGTAGATCACTTGAGCTCCGGAGTTTGAGACCAGCCTGGGCAACATGGCGAAACCCATCTCTACAAAAAATACAAAAATCAGGCAGGTGTAGTGACACACACTTGTAGCTCCAGCTACTCAGGAGGCTGAGGTGGGACGATCATCTGAGCCTGGAAGGTCAAGGTCTGCAGTGAGCCATAACTGCACTACTACACTCCAGCCTGGTTGACAGAGTAAGACCCTGTCTCAAAAAAAAAAAAAAGAAAAAACAAAGTCAGCCGAGTGTGGTGGCACGCCTGTGATCCCAGCTGTTGAGCAGGCTGAGGTGAGAGGATCACCTGAGCCCAGGAGGCAGAGGTTGCAGTGAGCTGAGATTGTGCCACTGCACTCCAGCCTGGCATCAGCGAGACCTCATTAAAAAAAAAAAAAAAAAAAAAAAAAAAAAAAAAAAGCCAAAAATGTTTATGTGACTTCTGAAGCTGGGTATGATGGGTACATAGAAGTTTACTATACTATTCTAAATTTCTATAATACAAATGTTAAAAAACAGAGTTCAGTGTACCAAAAGGTGACAAATCTTTAATCTACAAAGATTTCTTCTTTATACACTATGACCACATATTTTTTAATTAAAAATGAGATAAGCTCTGACGGTGACATGTTTAACAAGTTGCAGAGTGTGAACTTTTCAGTCATTTGTAATATTAATTTGTAAACCCATTAGCATTGTAATTCCTTATTATAGCTAAATATCAGATTTTTTAAACCTGATAAAATATCATGAAATAATCTATACGTTAAATACATTTTTAAATGCAGTGAGAAATACGTTCCATAGTAGGATAGTAAGGGAAAAAGTAATACTGCCCATTTGAATTTATTGTTTCCATTAGGCATAGATCTGCATAGAATTAAGTCACTTGGGCCTCTGACCTCCTTCCTCAGGTGAGCAACCGATAGAGAAAAGAGCCATCTTTGAATCTCTTGCTTGTGGGTATCATCCCACTAACATTAACTAGAGATTTTTTTTTTTTTTGATCTGTAGGAAAATGAGCCTTAGAAAAGGCCCAACTGTGCTAAGCTAGCAGGGACTGCCATTTTGTTGGGTTATTTCCAATAAAAGGCTTATGCAAACAGCAGTGCATAAATGTCTATGATACTACTGCAGATCATACCCACACAAAAGAGGGCTGAAGAGAAGGACTATAGAGTGCAATCACTTCTAAACACGACTCTGCCAAGTTACCACTTCATGAAATGGAATAATATACAAATAGCATACTACATTTCCATCTCAGCATTTGTACTTCATCCAAGGATTTCAGAGGCTTGAAACGACTCAGTTAAATTCTTCCTAATTAGCACACTGTAAACCACTCTAAAGTAAGTTGCTTTTAAAAATGTATTTACTCCTTGAAGTCAGTGGAGTATCACTAGGTTAAAACTGAAATTCTTAAATGACTTGTTAACCAGAGTTAATGAGAACCCTAGTGGTCTATACAGCTTATACCTTATAAACCTTGGGCTTTCACAAACGCCAAAGGCTCAGAGAAAGATCACAATAATTTGATTCACTGATTAATCCAGCTCTTTGAGATTAGTATTATTCCCAAATAAGTCTCTGACAGTTTTAATGAACAACCAGAACTTTAAAAGGGGCTAAAGAGAATGTGAGAGCCATCTAGTCTTGGGACTCTCAAAGTCATCCGTTTCAAATTCTCAGACTTGGATAACCATTGTCTCTGGTTAGACTTTTCTGGTACAGACAGTCATTCCCTATATCCACAGGGTATTGGTTACAGGACCTCCCATGGATACTAAAATCCTCAGATGCTCAAGTCCCTGATATAAAATGATATTTGCTTATAACCTACACATAGACTTTATTTATAGATTACTTATAATGCCTAATACAATGTGCTATGTAAATAATTGTTATATTGTGTTGTTTTTAAAATTTGTACTATTTTTATTGGTTTTTAAAAATATTTTTGATCCATGGTTGGTTGAATTCAAAGATGTGAAACCTGCAGACACGGAGGGCTGAAAGTGTCTAGCTTTAGAATCATTTATGTACTAAGTAAGGAGAATCTCCCAAACTGTTATTAAGTCAAAAAGAAGAGAGTAGACCATACTACTTAAGTAGTGGTGGTTAGTGGCTGGTTGCAGCAGGGAACACCTGTAATCCCAGCACTTTGGGAGGCTGAGGTCGGAGGATTGCTTGAGCCCAGGAGTTCAAGACCAGCCTGGGCAACATAGTGAGACACTGTATCTATTATTTAAAAATAAAATAAAACAAAATAAAATGTTAGAGAGGATGGAGCTTTCAGGGTACAACATATGCTTTGACCATGATGGCTTAATGGCCCTATATAACTTCTTCCCATCCTTAACTCTGGTGGGTTAACCAGATTTGCTCTTCTGACTCTACATTCTCTGGTTCTCCTATGTATTAACTTTTCCCAAATAGAGTCAAAAGAAAGTGACAATCACACACATTAGGGCCCTGAAGAAACTTGGTTCCTCAATTTATCAAATATCACACAGGTCATTGGTATTAAGGCTTTTATGTCTTTTTGGACAGCCTACTTTGATGAAGATCAGACTAATTAATGTTTTCATTTATTTGCAGATTTGACCATACAAATAGAATTGTCAAAGACAAGAAGCTACTCTTTATAGAGATGTTATATTCTGAGACGAATAATTAATTATTCATGTATTCCAAATTTCAACAGGCACAAGAGACACTTGTGACAAAAGGTGCTAGGGAACATGTGTTTTAAGTTTGTCTGCAAGACTGCATTTCTCACAGCACATCACTGCTTCTTAGCACCTTCAGCCTGTTCTGACTCAACTTCAAGTGTACTGTTAAATGCTTTTGAATGAGGTTGATTTCTTTCACCTTTCCTTTCCTTTCTTCTGTTTTCTACTTATTTCTACTCATCTTCCTCTCAAATTTTTGTGAAGATTATTTATCCTTGTAAGCAAGAGGGTGATAACTGCAGTCACAGTGGCAAGTATGGGAAAAGAGGGCAAATATTATTAGCAGAAAAGAGACATATTTCCTTAAAGGCCCATAAGCCACAGTAATAGTTTATAATAATGGAAAAGTATTTTTTATACCTAACTTGTTATCTTCTAGTTCTTTCTTTTTTTAGCTCTAAGTTAATTTCATCCAACAAACACATATTCAGTACCAATGACGCATAAGACACTAGGTCTCCAGAACAAAATCCCTGCCCTCCAGGGACTCATAATCGAAGAGGGAAAAATAGAAAAGCAGGCAAAACTTAGAAAATATAATCAGAATGCCAGAGTAGAAATGTATCAATAATGATACTTGAATTAGGGAAAATAGTTAGGAAGTGTGCAATATCATTGAGAAATGATGAAACTCTGAACCTAACCTTAAAAAAAATCCTCTCACATATATGGTCAAAGGATTTTTGACAAGGGTACCAAGACCATTCAATGGGGAAAGGATAGTCTTTTCAACAAATAGTACTGGGAAACTTGGATATCCTCATGAAAAAGAATAATGCCAGAGCCTTACCTTACGTATACAAAAATTAACTTGTAATGATTCACAAGATCTAAATGTAAGAGAGTAAAAGTTAAACAATACTTACAAGAAAACACAAGGGAAAACACTTCATGACACGGGATTTGGTATTTCTTATGTATGATACCAAAAGCATGGGCAACAAAAGAAAAATAACTTGGATTTCATCAAAATTAAACACTTTCAGGCATCAAAAGGCACTATCAACAGAGTGAAAAGGCAACCCATGGGACAGGGAAAAAAAATTGCAAACCGTATATTTGATAAGGGATTGACATCCAGAATATATGACGAACTCCTACAACTCAATAGCAAAAAAGCAAGGAACCCGATTACTGGCAAAGGACTTGAATACACATTTCTCCAAAGACGACATACAAATAGGCCAATAAGCACATGGAAATATGCTCAACATCACTAATCATTAGGGAAATGCAAATAAAAAGCACAATAAGATACTACCTCACACCCATAAGGATGGCTACCATCAAAAATATAGAAAATAGCAAGTGTTGGTGCGGATGCAGAAAAACTAGAACCCTTGTGCATTCCTGTTGGCATGTAAAATGGCACATCCATAGTAGAAAACACTGTGGAAAACAAAAGTTTTTCAAAAAATATGATCCTGCAATTCCACTTCTGGGTATGTATCCAAAAGAACTGAAAGCAGGGACTTGAATAGATGTAAGAACACATGTTCATAGCCGCATTATACACAATAGCCAAAAGGTGAAAGCAACTCAAGTGTCCATTGACAGATGAATAAACAAAATGTGGTACACAATACAATATTATTCAGCCATAAAAAGGAAATTTTGACACCAGCTACAACATAAATGAACCTTGAAGATATTATGCTAAGGGAAATAAGCCAGTCACAAAAAGACAAAGATTGTATAATTCCTCTTACATGAGGTAGTCAAATCTTTAAGTAGCTCCAGCAATGAGAATGGTGGTTACCAGGGGCAGGGGGAAAGGGGGCAGGTAGGAATGGGGAGTTAGAGTTTAATGGGTAGAGTGTTTAATGGGTAAAGGAAGATGAAAAAATTGTGAAGATGGATGTTGTTGATAGTTGTATAACAGTGTGAATACCCTTAATGCCAAAGAACTATACATTTAAGAATGGTTAAAAGGGTCAATTTTATATGTATTTTATCATACTTTTTTGAAAAGTCTAATATAAATATTTTTTTACTTAGCAAATATAAAAAGTGCCTCTCAAATTTTTGCTTATACTTTCAACATTCTAACTCAATGAAAGAGTATTCTTTGTCAGCTGCCAAATTAGGAAAGACTTACTTTGATTCACAAGAAGGAAACAAAATAAAATTTTAAAAATACCTGTATACCTCAGTGGTTAAACTGAGGAATACCTCTGACCCATAAGGAGAGAAGCCAAGGGACAATAGACACATGACCATTCCTTAACGAATGAGATGTCTGGTTTGTTCTACAATGATTGGAACCCCCAAGTCTATCACAGCCACCTGCTGTGTGCCCAACGTTGCAAGTGACTCATGTTAATTTGTCAGTAGTTTGGTAAGTGAAATTACCCAGAAATTTAAGAGTTATTTTCTGCCAAACTTAAAAAACAGGAGATCAAAATTATATATTGACTAAACAAGAGAAACTCACAAAAAGTGTAGAGAAATGTAGAGAATTTTATTTCAGAAATGAAAGAACTAATAAAAATTTAGATCCACACTTTAAGCAAGCCATGAAAAGCATACATAGGTAATTCTATATAACCCAAGCTAATCGATAATTCCCAGTTTATTTATATTTTACTGTGTAATATAGTAATAAGTACATACTAATTCAAAGACAAAAATATACAGACACAAAATGCAACTTTGAATCTCTCAAGGGTAAGCCCTAGCGTGGAATCCATCATGTCCAGCACATGCACAACACATATGCTGTGGTTACCTCCTCTCCCCTCACACAGCAGACACTGCCAATTAATCACTTCTAAGCCTGTATGTGGCCTCTCAATTCTCCTCAACACAGCACTCCATGCAATCACTATAATCAATAGGAATTGGCACCAGAGATTGAAGCATGCTTGCCATCCCAGCACCAAGGTGACAGTCGGGGGAAGATTAGGCATAACCATGAATCACACACAAAGAAGATCCAGGAGAACCTCTGCTAGCGGAAAGAAGATCTACACAACAGCTTTTGCAACAGCAACTTGCTACATGAATGGAAGCTGAATCTGCTGACTTGAAGCAGCTACCTTTCCTTCCTAAGTCTGTTTTGGATGTGAATAAAGATCCAGCCAAGTCATCAGTGATGCAATAAGCTCCATGGTTCTTTACATACAGAGAGCTTTTATTCTTGACAGAATTAAAGAACTGAGGGACACATTTAAGGATATGTTCTTAGAGTTTTGTTACTGCTACTACAGAAAACCTTCCCTAGCAAGAGGGGAAGATTTCCAGATCGGCCAGTCACTCACCACCTGTCCCTCTAATTTTGCTGCTTCCTCCCAGGTTTCTACTCAAACTACATTCCCAGCCATTCCTAGAGACCAGCTGGCAGAAGGGGAGGCAAGGAAATGGACGCAGATTTGTAAGTGACAAAAATATTATTCAGAGACAAGCTCTCAATCAGGCTGCCATTGCTAATAAGTGAATCTCGACAAGAACAGGGACTAAAGGACAGATTTTACAGTGCCGCTGCATGGAAGATTTGGGACCACAGCCGCCTTACCCAGTCAGGTCAAACCATGAAGAAGCAGTAGTATTGTTTTTGTTGTTTCATTATATTTTCCAACATAAACATGGCCGACTTCATTGTAAAGGTGCCTCATTCGTTATACCATTTGACAGACTGAAGAGAAAGAAAAAAGCAATAAAGGCACACTATTTTATTACTTTTTAAATCAAACACTTTTAGTGCTTACTATATGCCAAATATCAGTCTAAGCTTTTAATTAATATTCACATCCATTTCTTTCACAGTACCATGGAGCTGGTACTGTTATGTCTCCCAGTTTACACATGAGGAAACTGTGGCACAGAAAAGTCAAGTAAAGCTAAAGTAAACGGGTTAGGATTGGAATTCATACAGTCTGGTTCCAGAGTCTGTGCTCTCAGTCATGATACAAAAAGAACAGAGGGCACCTGTGCCTACTGTCTCATTGGTTCCTCCAAATCTCATGAGATTGGTTTCATCCTTCCCTTTTAGAGATGAAAAAACTGAGGCTCCGTGAAGTGAAGTAATTTACTTGAGGTTACAGAGTAGAAAGACAGCAAAACACTATTTACTGGGCACAAACAATGTGCCAGCCACTCTGATAGGTGTCATCTTTTAATCCTCAACAGCCCTATGACAGAGGTACTAGTTTAGTCCACTTTACAGCTAAAGAAAATAGGGCTTAGAGAGAGGTCTGGTCGTTTAATGGGGGTCAAATTAGTAAGAACAGAAGAAATTTAAGTTCAGACCAGCTGAGTCCCAAATCCCTGGTTTTTCCCTTCTGATGCTGCTATAAATAAAACTTTATATATCAGCTACAACAACATGTAAGGCATTGTTAGGGTTACAAAGATGACTCAGTTCCATTTAAGAAGCTTACAGTATATTGAAGGAGAAAGGTTAGTTATTCAAATCACTATAATTGCCACACATTTATTCATGAACCATTCCTTGGGGTCCTTCCTAAATGCAGGGCACTGTTCTAGGCACTGCATATAGCAGCAAACCAATCAGATAAGTTTCTTTGCCCTCTCGACCTAACAATCTAGAGACAGACAATAAACAAGATAAATAAGGAAAAGATATAGTATGTAAGATGATGATAAGCACTAAGGAGGAAGAGCGGCAGGCAGGAGGATTAGAGAAGAGGGCAGGAGGTGGACATTTGAGATGGGGCCGTCGGGGCCTCCCCTGTGCTTTGCTAGACTGTTAGCAAGGCACACACCAAAACAGCCCCCCGCCCCTTTCCAAATGCCATAGGGTCGCTGGCCCTGGAGAACCACACAGAGACTGTAGTTTCCTGCCATTCTCTGAAGTCTTGTACAATTTGGCCTCTATCAGAGAACTTTTTCACTGTTGTCCCTTGGCTTCAGTGACACTGGCACTATCTTGTTTCTCCTTTCCTACCTCCCTGACCTGTCTTGGGTCTGCGTCTCCCTGTCACTGAGCCCCACCTCTGTAACAAGAGCAAAAAAAAAAAAAAAAAAAAAAAAAAAAAAGAGATGAGCATGTCTTTTTTCTTCTCCTTTTTTTTGAGACACAGTCTCGCTCTGTCACCCAGGCTGGAGTACAGTGGCACGATTTCGGCTCACTGTAACCTCCGCCTTCTAGGTGATCCTCCCACCTCAGACTCCCCAGTAGCTGGGATCAGAGGCACATCACCATGCTCGGCTAATGTTTTATATTTTTTGTACAGACAGGATTTCCTCATGTTGCCCAGGCTGGTCTTGAACTCATGAGCTCAAGTGATATGCCAGCCTCAGCCTCCCAAAGTGCTGGGATTACAGGTGTGAACCACTGCGCCTGGCCTGATGGGCATTTCTTGAATAACAACCTTGCCTTTTCTTCTCACTACAAAGCTGCTCCTTGAAATCTTGTCTGCTGATACAGTATCAAAGATCATATCCATGTAAATGAGACCCATTTTTCATTTGTAGCTTCAGGATATTACCTTAGCTACTACAGTACCCAACTTTCAAGCTCTCATGAACATCTCTCCCTAGATGTAACCAAAATTGAACTCCTCACCTTTCTGAGGAACTCTTTCTTTATCTGCTATTTTTTTTTCCCAGGAGAGGGGAGACAGGAAATCTGTATCTGCTACTTTTCATTTCATAAGTCACCAGCGAATTTTTTTAACTCCTTTTTCTCTCAATCTTCAAATCCAATCAATTTCCAAGACCTTTAGATTCTACTTTCGCAGTTTCTCTTGATCACATCACCTTCTTTCCAATCCCTCTGCGATTACCAGGATTTCTTTCTCTTCAGTAACTGCACCACCCATAACTTCTCATGCCAGGTCTCTCCCTTACTCAAACTATCCTATAATTAGCACCAAGTTATTAGGTCACAATTCCCTCATGTGTAACATGGAGATAGAAATTACTGTACAGTACTGATTTGACGATTAAACGTGATTATATTAACCATCTAACATAGTTCTTAACATATAGTAGGAACTCAATAAATGTCACTTATCTTTTTCTTACTCTCTGTGAAATCAAAACAGGGATCTGGCATTCAGGGACCTGTGCAATCTACCCATTTTCCTAGTTCTGTCCATCAAATATTCCCCTAGCTGTATGGTCTGAGTTTCAAGCAAACTCACACTGTGTGAAGTATTCTTTGACTTGGCCTGGCATTTTCATGCAGACAGATCATTGCTCATGCTTCCCATCCTTCCATTTTGAGTGATCTTTCCTTCCATCCTCTGCCTATGTAAGTCTTACTGACCCTCAAAAGTTTATTATCTCAATAGCTGCTGCCTCAGAAGGCCTTTCCTAAGTGCTTCATACAAGTGAGACCTTCCCCTCTCTCAATCCCCTGAGACCATTGGACTACTCTGACAAAGCCTTTTGGATATGTGCCTGTATCAGGAAATAAGGACACAAAAGTAGAAAACTAATCATGTTAGAACATGGTTATTACTGCCTACATACTTATTTTGCCCTAAGTATATTCTAAACATGAAATAGACCAGCATAGCGATTGTAACTCATCTTTGTATTCCCTACAGGACTTATTATGATACCTTGGTACATAATGTAAACTTAAATTTGATGGTAGTCATAATTATTTTGTTATACTTCAATAACATTTTATTTCAGAGAACCATAAAGAGTTTCATAGAGAAAAATAATTATTACCAAAAGACACGGAAGAGAAATTACTATTATTTGTAAAATGTTAGATGAAGAAATATGTATACAGCAATTATGTGCATAAAACTTTACCATGATTAAAATATATAAAACTAGAAATAGAATTTAGAGGCTTAGACACTTAACCTCAAACTTCGGTTGAAAAAATATTATCAAAGCAATGATTAAATAAAAATAATCACTCAATAAAACCTCAGTCCTTACACTAAATGTTATTATAAACTTCTGTGTTTTGTTATTAAGAGATGCTCTCGCACATAAAAGTCTTATGACTGGGAATCACTATGCTATATGTAAATAGAAATTAAAGTGATTGAATAAAGAACAAATTCACTGTACTGAGTCCCTGATTCAGTGTTAAACACAAGGCTTATTAGTCAGCAGGATGAGTCAAATACAAAGTGTAAAGAAAATCTGACAACAAGACAACCCCTTTAACTCATCCCTTCCTGTTCAACACCACTACCAGGAAACAAAGTTAGAACCATAACCCTCCCTAACAAAGTTAAAGCAAAATCAAATAAAGATCCATTATCCAGTAGCTTAGATGCTGTCAATGTATGAATATATGCTTAGACAATGAAAATGAGTCTTTGTGTTTTGTTTTTGTTTTTTTTTGAGACAAGGTCTCGGTCTGTCGCCCAGGCTGGAGAATAGTAGTGTGATCACAGCCCACTGCAGCCTTGACCTCCTGGGTCCAAGTGATCCCCTGACCCAGCTAATTTTTAATTTTTTTTTGTAGAGACAAGGTTTCACCATGTTGCCCAAGCTAATCTCGAACTCCTGGACTCAAGCAATCCACCCTCCTCGGCCTCCCAAAGTGCTGGGATTACAGGCATGAGGCACTATGTCTGGCTGGAAATGAGTCTTTAACATCTCAAATGTATTATTTCTTGACCTGAAACTTCCAAATGAATTTTAACTCTAAACCAACAAGGTAGGGTCTAACGAGGATGAAGGGTCTATCTATATGTGGGGCTAAGGTAGACACATACCTAACCATTTGCTTTAAACGTTATAATGAACAAATTAACTGTTCAACTTCTAGTGTTAACTATCACAAGCACAATTACATAGTCAATTTTAAATTACTGAATAGTACACTAACATCCATGTTCTACTCTTAAAGATACTAAAGGCTGTCAATTTGTTTTCCTTAAAAGCAGGAACAGTAACACTTACTTTAATAGGGACTCTATTCCTTAAAAAACGGACTGTCAAGTAAAAGTTTCCAGCTAAAAAATGATTAACAACTAAAACATTTACAAAATGCTTACCAAAAAAAGGCAGCAATCACAATAATTACTGAAACATAAACTAGTGAGTGAACAAAGCAGACATTTTACTGGGAAATGCCACACCACCCAGGCCCCTATTATAGGTGATAGTAAAGATAAAACAGCGTATTACACAAAAGGTGATTCTTCAAAGCTAACCCTCTCCCTTGCTTATATGACAATATGCTTTTATAGAAAAAAAATGAAAAAAAGTACAAAATTATAGGCATGCTCCAGATGAGAGGAAAAAAGTGGATACAGCAAACAGTGAATATGATGGCCAACCACTGCAGAGAAATCTAAGTCTTCATTTAGGAAAACATGTAAAATAAGTTAAAAATTTTAAACTTCAGTATATATAGAAGATATTATAAAATAATTATAATACAAAAAATTAACAAGCACCTCATACTCTAATACCTTCTCAATATCAAAGCTTCAAATTAATTTTGAGACCAGCTAATATTTATTGAGTGCTTAGCAAGTGCTAAGCCTAATGTTAAACACTTTATATATATCTCCTTTAACAACATCCCTATGAGGCAGGTATTTATACTATCCCCTTTTTTATGTAAGTGTCAGAGCTTGATTTCAAACCCAGAGTCTCACTTGGTTCTTTAACTACTATCATATTTACTGTACTAACTTTCATATAATTTTAATGATTAAGCACATGCACAGACAATCAACATGTCCAGTCCTTTGGTCCTACAGAAGTTACCATACGGATTTTTAAAACTTACACACCTTAAAGTACCTTTACAAAGAGGAGAGAAGACGGGAAAATTACATCAGGGTTACTCTTAATTGCAGTTCCTTGAATCATAGCCCAAATACGAACTTGGATAGGACTGCTGCGGAAAAGATTCAAAGGCAAAATCAAGCACCCATGCTGCCAGGCAAAGCCAGGTCTCTCAACAAGTGGAATACCAACTTTTAAATAGGTTTACATGAGCTTGGTCGGGAAGGAAGGACAAGGGGGCCAGTGGACACAAGTGCAAAAAAACAGTGGCGGTCAATGTGGGACAAGGGAAGAAGGCCTGAGAAGGCTGCTGTAATTTCAGCCTTGATGTAATAGAGATTGTATTTCTTTTATCTTTAGGGAAGTGAAGTACAGTAGTCCCCTTCATCCTCCAGTGGATGCCTAAAACCACAGACACTACTGAACTCTATATACACCTGTTTTTCCTTTTCCTATTCACAGATACCTATAAAGTTTAACTTATAAATTAGACACAGTAAGAAATTAGCAGCAATAGTTAATAATAAAATAGAATTATAACAATATACTATTTACAATTTCAGAATAGAAGATTCATTATTACTATAGATTTTGGCAACCTCAGCCTTGTCGATAACTTTCACCTTTTCACTTAAAGGAAGCATTTTATGGCTTCTCTTTGGAGTATCCAAATTGCCAGCATCAATAGTCGTGGGCCCTGGGGCCATTATTAAGTCAAATAAGGGTCACCGGAATACAAGCACTGGGATACCTAGACAGTCAACCTGAAAACCAAGTCGGCTACAAGGTGACTGACAGGTGGGTGGTACATAGAGTGTGGAGATGAGGGACAAAGGGAGGATTCATCTCCTAGGCAGGACACAGCAGGACGGCAGGAAATTTCATCACAATGCCCAGAACTGCATGCAATTAAAAACTCATGAATTATTTCTGGAATATTCCATGCAATAAATTTGGGCCATAGTTGACCGCAGATAACTGAAACCATGTATAAGGGTGCACAACTGTAGTGACCAGATTACTCCGTTTCATGTAAGTGGTATGATCCTTTTTCCAAAACAAGATTACCTTTTTCACCAAAGTTGATCTGATACAGAGTTCTATCATACTAACACAGCTAGTTAACCAAAGGTTAAAAATTCCACCTGAAGTATTTGGAATACATCAGTATCTGTAAGTCAATATAAAAAACATCACTGGGAGGCTGAGGCAGGAGAATGGCGTGAACCTGGGAGGCAGAGCTTACAGTGAGCCGAGATGGAGCCACTGCACTCCAGCCTGGGAGGCAGAGTGAGACTCCGTCTCAAAAAAAAAAAAAAAAAAAAAAAAATTCACCCTACAGCTAAATGGGCAAAATATATTAACAGGCAATTCAGAAGAAGGAATTGGAATGGCCACTGTGCACTGTGTAATCTCAACAGTAACCAGAAAATGCATAATGAAACTGAATAGCAAAATACCATTTCATACCCCTCATGCTAATAAAAATTAAGTATTTAAAAAAACAGTGGGCTGGGTGTGGTGGCTCATGCCTGTAATCCCAGCACTTTGGGAAGCCAAGGCGGGCAGATCACTTGAGGTTGGGAGTTCGAGACCAGCCCGACTAACATGGAGAAACCTTGTCTTTACTAAAAATACAAAATTAGACAGGCGTGGTGGTGCCTGCTTGTAATCCCAGCTACTTGGGAGGCTGAGGCAGGAGAATCACTTGAACCAGGCAGGCAGAGGATGCGATGAGCTGAGATCACGCCATTGCACTCCAGCCTGGGTAACAAGAGCAAAACTCCGCCTCAAAAAAAAAAAAAGTCTTGGCTGAGTGCAATGGCTCATGCCTGTAATCCCACCACTTTGGGAGGCTGAGGCAGGAGGATCACCTGAGACCAAGAGTTTGAGACCAGTCTGGGCAATATAATAAAATAATTAGCTGAACATGGTGGTACACACCTGTAGTCTCAGCTCCTTGGGAGGCTGAGGTGGGTGGATCCCCTGATTCCAGGAGTTAGAGGCTGCAGAGAGCTGTGATAGTGCCACTGCATTCCAGCCTGGGAAACAGAATGAGACTCTATCTCTTAACAACAACAACAAAGTCTTATACCAAATGTCAACCTATATACTTCAGGCTCCAATGTAAATTGGAATAAGTTGAAAATATTTAATGAAGCTAAAAATCACATATAACCCAGTCTAGGGATATTACCCTCACAGGTAATACCCCAAAGAAACTATCATATCTATGTAAGGTATCACGAACAAAAATGTTCACTGCTGGAATGCCTGAAATTGGAAAAAATTAGAAACAACTTAAATGCAGATCAAGAGAAAAACTGATAAATTGTATATGTTCACAAAATGGAATACTGCACATTTGACTGACTTGCAACTACATGGATATTATTACCAAAAAAAAACCCATAATGTTATGGGAAAAGAAGAAGTTGCAGAATAATACGAACAGTATACTATTTAACTGAGCTTTCAAACCTAAAAAATACTAAATATTATAAACAAATAAAGAGTAAACTTTTTTCTTTAAATGGGTATAAGACACAATAAATTCTAGATAGTACTTACCTCTAAGAAAAGAAGAGCATGATATAAATAACCCAAAAAGGGCTTAAAATTACATATATGGACTCAATGTCTATGGGGCACAATATTCATAAATTAAAGTCCTGACCCCTAATGTGATGGTATTTGGAGGTGAGGTCTTTAGGGAGTAATTATGTTTAGAGGAGGTCATGAGAATGGGATCCTTATGATGGAATTAGTGTCCACGTAAGAGACCAGAGACTTCCCCTTCTCTCTTTCTTTCTCTCCCTGCCATGTGAGGATGCAGCAAGAAGACCACCATGTGTAAGAAGAGAGCTCTCACTGGGATCCATGCTGGCACCATGATCTTAGACTCCCTGCCTCCAGCACTGTGAGAAATAAATGTCTGTTGTTTTAATCACCCAGTCTACGGTATTTTGTTATGGCAGCACAAGCTGAAACAGTAAGTGTTATATTTTTCAACTGGTAAAAAATAACAAAAAACTAAAATCCAGATTAAGTGAATGACACAGCATGGCAGTTCTCAATTAGAACACACTAATAAGACACTGGTTCTCAGAGAACAACTTTAAGACTATTATCCTATATGTAATCCTATTTTTTTTTTTAAATACTGACTTTCTCTTGACAATAATCAGGTTCTGACAAATCTTTTTGATGTCAGAGACACTCAGTCCATCTGGAATGCCATCCCTACTGTTCTAAGCCAACACATAGCCTCTCTCACTAGAATTTTCACCTCTGGTCTATTTTCTCTTTAATTTCTAAATTCACCCTGTGTACCAAGAGCAAACCAGAACTTCCGGTTTTGTTTGTTTTTCTTTCTTTTTATTTAAAGAGACAGAGTCGGCTGGGCATGGTGGCTCACTCCTGTAATCCCAGTGCTTTGGGAGGCTGAGGGATCACGAGGTCAGAAGTTCGAGACCAGCCTGGTCAATATGGTATAACCCCATCTCTAATACAAAAATCTCTAAAAATACAAAAATTAGCTGGGTGTGGTGGTGCATGCCTGTAGTCCCAGCTGCTCAGGAGGCTGAGGCAGGAGAATCACTTGAACCCAGGAGGCAGAGGTTGCAGTGAACCGAAATCACGCCACTGCACTCCAGCCTGGGTTACAGAGTGAGACTCTGTCTCAAAAAAAAAAAAAAAAAAAACAAAAAAAAAAACAAAGAAAAAAAACAAAACAAAAAAAGAAATGGAGTCTTGCTCTATCACCCAGACTGGAGTACAGTGGCACGATCACAGCTCATTGCAGCCTCAAACTCCTGGGCTCAAGTGATCCTCCTACCTCAGCCTCCAGAGTAGGTGGGACCACAGGTGCAGGCCAACATGCCCATCTTCAAGAGCAAATCAATCTACATAAAACGTTACTTTAGTAATGTCACTTGTTAGCTCCTGGAATTTAACTCTTTGACAGCAACCACTGTTGAACAATAAAATGAAAACTCCTTAATCTAGCATGTAAAGGTCTCTAAGCCTGGCTCAAAGCTGTATTTCTAACTGTACCTTCCATTACTCTATACAAATGGCTCCTTCTAGCCAAACTGCTCTATTCAAAGCCCTGTATGGGCTTTCCTCATTCTCACCTCTTCTTTGGTTATCCTGTGTCTCCTGTTTGGAATGCCATCCTCTCCAACACCACCTTTCTCATGGTATCTAAATTTTAGTTGTCTTCTAAGACCTTGCCACAAGTCTTATCTAATCCCTGAATCTCTCCCTAACCAACACACTCTAATTTAGACTCATTCAATCAATCAATCTTTATCGGATACCTAACATGTGACAGGAGACACAGTTCTAGGGGCACTCATAGAATGCCTATATATATATACGCTACACATTAATAGTATTGCTCTTTTTGTTAATGTATATGTCAACCTCAACTACATTACGTGCTTCTTAAAGACAAGGAGTTCATTTATCCCACAGAGCAATAACATAGTACTTTGTGTTTAGGGTTCAACATTCTCTGGCTAAATCAATTTTGAAATAAGTTATAATCATCTAATTTTTTGACCCAAAATAATCAATGCCTATCCTTGGAACTTTGAACAATTACGACATTTTCTTGTGATGTGTATATATATATCTATACAACAAGAGTAATGGACTTGGAGTCAGAAGGTCTGTGTGGAACTTGAGCTCCACTGTGCACTATCTCTGGCCATATTACTTTCTCTGCACATTAATCTCCATAAAATGAGAATATTTACACCTACCTGTGAAGACGTTCATGACTGTTATGAGGCATAAGTAAATTAGAAAAAGATGTATTTTATTGTGCTAGAAGCGTGCCTCACACTCATTCATGAATCCAACAAATTTTTACTAGGTTATTTTCAACAGATGCCAATATCCTCATTTCCCACCAGAAGAGTTAATACAGATCTGTTTCCTTTCTGGTTTATTTTTTCTTCTTTGAGATAGGGTCTCGCTCTGTCACCCAGGCTGGAGTGCAGTGGCACAATCACAGCTCACCACAGGCCTCAATCTCCCAGACTCAGGTGATCCTCCTGCCTCAGTCCCCAAGAAGCTGGGACTACTGGCATGTGTCACCACGCCCGGCTAATTTTTTATTTTTAATTTTTTTGTAGAGATGGGGTTTCGCCATGTTACCCAGACTGGAAGATCCATTTCCTTTCTGCTAGGTGATGGGAATGCTGTCTTTGACGAGTAAATGAAAGAAAGGAATACCTACAGAAATATTCAAATATTCAATTAAAATATTTGAATTATATATTAAATCATAATCTCTTAAGGCCATAAAATTATTCTATTTTTAAAATGTCTTTATTCTATTTATCACATAAGGCACAAACGTTAGTTATTTATAACCTTGCTAAAGCACCAATGATAATGGGATTTGGAAAAGAATAGAGAAATTAATAAAATTGCTAATTATAAGGAATATGATCAAGAAAACTTTGAATTCCTCTTTCATAAAATCGTTTTTCATATTTGACTTCCTATTTGAAGCAGGATACATAGAAATTCATTACTGATTAACTAGCTAGCCTACCTGGTTTTTCAGAAGAATTATCAACCTCTGTTAGGAATCCCTGCTGCTCCTGCTGGATGCAGTTGCCCACAAGAGAAGCTGCTGCTTTTAAAACCAATTTTAGATTGACTACAATTTGGAGCCTACCCTTGGGACCTTCATTTGGAGCTCGTATTTTTTTTTTTTGAGATAGTGTCTTGCACTGTTGCCCAGGCTGGAATGCAGTGGCACTATCTCGGCTCACTGCAAGCTCTGCCTCCTGGGTTCACGTCATTCTCCTGCCTCAGCCTCCCAAGTAGCTGCGACTACAGGTGCCCGCCACCATGCCCGGCTATTTTTTGTATTTTTAGTAGAGACGGGGTTTCACCATGTTAGCCAGGATGATCTCAATCTCCTGACCTCGTGATCCGCCGGTCTCCAACTCCCAAAGTGCTGGGATTACAGGCGTGAGCCACCACACCCGGCCTGGAGCTCATATTTTAAACCACGATTTGGTCTCTATCCTCATTGTCTTTATATACAAGGCTCATCTCTCTTAATCTGCAGTGGCTTGAAATCTCTCATTATCTCTCTGTTTCAGCTACTTGAGAAGTCCACTGACCATTTTTGAGATCCACCCCAGAAAGGTAATTTCAAGTAGACCATCTAGCCTACAATATAGGCCTCCTCATATACCCTCTAAATTTAATGATACTCAATCTAGCCATTTTTACATGACACGGCAACAAAGAGAAATTTGTGCATTTACCATTCAGTTTATAGGCAAAATCTTACATTAGGTACAGTTTGACTATTTTTATTTGACTATTTTTCCCTTTATTTTTCTTTCTAAGTCACCTTTTCTATACCACAACACAAAATCTAGGTAATTACTATATAATGCTTAAAACTATAGGCTCTGGTGTGACACTAGTTCAAAACTGGGCTGCACTGGTTATTAGCTATGTTAACTTAAAAAAATTACAAATATTTTTAGGCCCCAAGAGCAACCACCACCACTACTGCTTCACAGGGTTTTTGTTAGTATTAAATGAGTTAGTACAAGTAAAACAGAAGAGCACCTAACATGAATTCTATACAAATCCTGCATTTTTAACATGGAGTAACACTAGTTACTAGAGTAATAAGCTATACCTATACTTTCAATGCTTAGTAAGACTGAGCAAGTATCATTCTGGTTAGTAGGCTCTTTTGAGCTTGAAACATTATAAACACAACTTTTTCAGTTGTCTCCGTAGCTCGTCTGTAAAGATAAATATTTATAGATTTTTCTCCCTCAAGTTTATTATTTTAATACAGAAAGTGGTTACTAGAAAAAGTGTGGAAAGTAAGGAAAAGTGAAGGGGGGAGGATATGCATATTTCCACTATATACCACTATGTGATATATTTACTTTCAAGAATTTTATTAAAAAAATGTAATTTTAAAAATCAGTCATATAAAATTAAATCTGACCATTTCTACCTACCAGTACCATGAAAGTATTTTTCCTTGTTGGTTCAGTCTTTGGCAATATAATTTTTAATAGCAGCATAATATTTCAGGTTGAATTCATATATTCTAAAGCAAACCTGGGCAGGTTCTTCTTGTGACAACTGCAAGCATACTTGCCATAAAGAATAGTGAGGGGGGGCCTAGGTACAGTGGCTCACACCTATAATCCCACTGCTTTGGGAGGCTAAGAGTTCAGGAGTTCAAATCTGGGATAAGGACCAGGAGTTCAAGACCAGCCTGGGCAACACAGTGAGACTCTATCTCTAAAAAAAATTTAATTAAAAAAAAAAAAAAAAAAGAATGTCACTCAGGATCCACATCATGGGAGTGGATTTTTTCTACAGCACAAACACTGGCATCTTTCTAGTGTTCAGTATAGTCAAAAACAATGATGGTAGCACTAGGCTAATACATACAGGAAGAAAAAATATTGAACAAAGTTGTGGCTTCAACTTAAATGTTAATTTTCATTAAGGAGCGCTTCCAATTTTTCACTAAGACAAATTAACAACTTCAATCAATATACAAAATATACATATTTGCATTCTGATTTAAGGCAAGTCAACCTACATTCATCCACAGTAAGAAAAATTCATAGATGTGTCTATGTTGAAACTCAAATTTTCCATCCGGTAGCTTAAGGATACCTTAGGTTATCAGAGATTTAAAAAACACATACAACACACATTTTCTGAAACCTAATTATGAATTTTGCCAGACTCAATGCATACTACTTTAACTGACTAACAACAACCAGTAAAAATGTTTCATTTATTTAAAAAATTAACCAGCCTGGGCAACATAGACCTCAACTGTTAAAAATTAGCCAGGCTCACTTTAAAATTTTAGCTTGGCGCATGACTGTAGTCCCAGCTACTGGGGAGGCTGCAGTGGGAGAATCACTTGAGCCAGGGAGGTTGAGGCTGCAGTGAACAGTGATCTCACCACTGCACTCCAGCCTGAGTGACACAGTGAAACCTTGCCTCAAAAAAAAAAAAAAAAAAAAAAAAAAAAAAAAAAAAAAAAAAAAAAAAAAACAAGGGAGGAAAAAAAAAAATAGAACAAGAAAAAAAAAAAGAAAAGAGAACATTACAGCAGCAGCATGGTTTGATGAAAAGAGTCACTGAACTTGGAAGGGAAAAACTTGGATTCATGTCCCAGCATGGCCCACAACTATGCAACAGCCAAAAAATTGTTTACTAACTCTAGGTCCTAACTTTAAAGTGTAGTCCTTCAATGATAGGTCTCTTCCAGCTCTAAAGTAAAGATGCTAAGAAATAAAGATGATAATGCTATCATTATCTGGCATGCAACTGACGGCCATAGGACAGGCGACTTATTGATGTACATCATATCCTAAACCTGTAATTTTGTTCAGCACTATCCCAGTGTGTGCTGTAGTGGGGTGGGGTGGGGGGGGGGGGCCCGTAGGCGCAGTGGCCACTATAATTCCATTATTTGTTATGTAAATGTATTGTTTTCTTTAAAAGTAAAAAAAAAAAATAAAAAATCCTGCTTTAGTCTTTTCTGCTACCTTGGTTCCCTATCCCTTTAACAACAACAACAACCAGATTGAAATTAAATATCTGAGTTGCTCTCATTAAAGAAACTTGCATTTACTTCCCTAGTACACAAGGAAAACAATTTTGAAATCTGCCTAATCAACAGACATTAATATTGTCTGTTGAAATAAATATGTTTGCATAGTTATTAAAAAGAACACCATATAAAATCATGCTTAAATTCATTTATTTTGAACACACACCTATGAGCAATTAGTTTAAATATAAAGAAAAAGACAACAATGATGAATTATATGAATTTTCAAAGCACATTAAATTAGCATTGAAATTCTATGAACGTACTTTAGAATGCTAAGTTTGTTAATTTTTTGTTTATTTGTAATATGCAATAGAGGGGAAGATATATGTTGAAAATACATCTTGGCTCATTAAAAATGCAACACAGGAATATACGCTTTTTTAACATCTTTTTAAAGCAAGGAGATTTTTCTTTGCCATCTTTCAAATAAACATTCATTTCTGGTCCTCATTATAAGCAAGATATAGTATAGTGACAGATTTGCTGTGTCTTTGAGTTAACAAAAAATAATAAACAAGGTAAGCACCAGAGTACTGTGGAACACACTGAGTTTATTAGTATTAATTTTTTACATGTTTCAACTGACTAAATGTAGCTATAATGGATACCCTGATTGTAAATTTAAACTGCTATGCTTATGTGAAGATTGTGTAATAAGCTCTTTTCTTTTCTGATCTCTAATGGGAAAACTAAGAAGTTCTTCCTCCTTTAAAATTAGGTGCTTTAATAAAGTAAGATTTTTAGGGGAAAAAACACTCAACTTTTTACGTTGTAAATTACTAAAAGTTGCTCTCACTAGACTTGACTATTTAGAAACTACAGTGATTAAATGCTTTCCAGAGCTTACATGTTAGTGCTTTCAGCATCAAATGTACAAAGAGAATCATGTCAGCACTCTGCTCTGCGAAGCTTTGACCTTCAGTGAGCAATATAACAGGACGGCCAGGTCCTGCACGACTGAGATAGACAGAAACGCCTTAGCAAACCAGAGCCACCAGATCCATAATTCGCTTCTGACCACTTATGCCTACATACTTGCCCTCAACCCATATGTTTGCAAACATTAAACTAACAGGCTATTCCTTTGCTCCTGAATCACACAGGCTGCCTAATGAAGTTCCTAGCTAAATCTCTCCACTGAAATTACTTTTCATAGGAAAAACCGTACAGATATCCTAATAAATTGAATAAAGAGATTGAAAAATTGTAGGAATTCTGCACACACGTGTAACTGCCAAAGTAAAAGAAATATTTTAAAGTATGTATTTATTGTCGATTGATTTCCAACTTATGGAAATGTACATACAAACACCTGAAAAATACAGCTTCAAAAGTACACACTTTTTTTGGGATTCTGGAATGTGTTCAAACTTGGCAGAAACTGTGGGATCCTTGAAACATCAAGGTTTTTCACTTTTTCTTCTCCCTTTTTAAAATTGCCCGTAAACTTTCATCATCAGTATTTTGCTACAGGTATAGACATGGCTAAGATGCATTGATTCATCCTAGAAGGAGGGATGTTTACAGAAATTAAGCCAGATTCAGTCAAAGCAAAGCACAGGCTTCAACATGAAACCCCACTCGCACCTAAAAAAAACCTCAGCAGTAACTATCTAACTTATCTACGTGTCTCCTCTACTCTTCCCTTAATTCTTCTGTGTCATGTTTCTGGTTATATTATCATGTGCTTCCAACTTCTTTTCCTTTGATAAGAGTAATTTTAAGAGGCTAAATAATTTTTTTTTTCTTACCCCACAGCAGTCTCTTAGCTGACTGGTCTGAAATTCCTTTGCTCCACCTCCTAATATCTGTCACAAGAGTCAGATTACAAGTCAACCCAAAGGGGAGCACGGAGTATGCACATGAAGAGGGAACACAAGAAAAAGAAAACACCAGTGGTTAGGGCATCACTAGAAGCCATAATATAGTTTCTGTTCTTTATTTGATACAATTGTACAAAAGGATACCATGTTATATGCAACATTAGGCTGAATGTTAATTTCCTAAATAAAAATTCTCTTTAAATATGTAAAATAATAATCCCTTTATTATTCAACATGTAGAGCTTTATTAAACACTTAAAAAGTAATAATTTAATATTTGCAGTGAAGGAAACTTTCATCTTCGTTTTTAAAGTCATCTAGACTACCATCAGAAATATTAACAGTGAAATACATTAATTACAAGCCAAATTATACAATGTATGTAGCTACTTTGGTATTTTACTAAGAAAATAACTTTAGCTTTGATATTTTCTATTTTAAAAACTTATCTGTGAATTGATTTAAGGACTGGACTGTATATGTAAATCTGCTAAAACTATTTCAGTGGATAAAATAATGAATCAGTACCTATTTACACGCTGCCAAAGCACACCTATAATTTTTAAAATGATGATAAAGAGTAGCCTAAGGCAGTCAGCAGACATCTCAGAAATCTCAGTGTAAGTGGTTTTAACTTGCAACATGATGCCAAAAAACTTACAACAGGGAGCTGCCATCTTGCGTCCCCACGTGTGTGCACCTAATCTCAGTTGGTTCCCCTGAGATCCCCTCAGCACCAACCCTAGTCCCCCACACAGCCCCTTATCCGCTCCAACAAGATGAAAGAAACAATCATGAACCAGGAAAAACTCGCCAAACTGCAGGCAAAAGTGCACATTGGTGGAACTGCTCACAGAAAGAAGGTAGTTCACGGAACAGCCACAGCAGATAATAAAAAACGTCAGTTCTCCTTAAAGAAGTTAGAAATCTCTAGCATTGAAGAGGTGAATATGTTTACGAATCAAGGAACAGCAATCCACTTTAACAACCCTAAAGTTCAGGCATCTCTGGCAATGAACACTTTCACCATTACAGGCCATACTGAGACAAAGCAGCTGACAGAAATGCTGCCCAGCATCTTAAACCAGCTTGGTGCAGGCAGTCTGACTAGTTTAAGGAGACTGGCTGAAGTTCTGCCCAAACAATTTGTGGGTGGAAAAGCACTACACTACTGGAGAGGAGGATGATGATGAAGTTCCAGATCTTGTGGAGAATTTGGATGAGGCTTCCAAGAATGAGGCAAACTGAAATGAGTCAACTTCTGAAGATAAAACTTGAAGAAGTCACTGGGAGCTGCTGTTTTATATTAATTATATATAAAATTATAAAATTTTATAAGACATTTAAAAAATTTCTTATATATTTTTAAGAAATTTTTGTTTATGGGTCTGATAAAACCCAGATCTCTAATATTTTTAAGCCCAAGCCCCTTGGACACTGCAGCTCTTTTCAGTTTTTGCTTATACACAATTCATTCTTTGCAGCTAATTAAGCCGAAGAAGTCTGGGAACAAAGTTTGAAACAAAGGTTAATAAAGTTCTTTGCCTAGTATACAGTTGTGTTCTTTATTTCACTGACACTGATCTGTACACAGTAATCACAGTGTAGTGTAAAAAAGGTAGTGTAACGTTCTCATGTTTGAAGAAAAAAAAAAAACACCTTACATCAGGAAAACATTTAACTAAAGCAACAATAAAAACTTGTTTGTTGGTTAAAAGTGCTTGGTGGTTCTCTAATACATATGAGCACCTGAAAAAGAATTCAGATCCAAATCTACTCCATTAGGATAGTGAAGTTTCCAAAGCCTACAGAGCTTCAGCTGATCGTAATTGCTGTGAAGGGAGAGAACCTACTGTGTGCTCAATCTTGCCATCTGCAGGTGCCTTACACAACTCCAGGGTTTTTTAAGTAGGGTCAAAAATTTACAGTGTTTTTTTAAACTAATTACCAGTCACAAAATCCTTCTGCTTTATGTCATCCTTCAAAAATTCTCTGAATAATTTTGGTACAATCCCATCATAAATTTGCTCAACATTAGCTCTATCCACAAATCCATTTTACATTCATATTACAAATACAGTCTTTAATGATCAAGTAAATATTTATTATCATATTTAGCAAAATGATTTTCTTCCAAAATAACTCTCCAAAAGATACTGCTTATAGAACACAGCAATTATTCTAAGACTCCTTTACAAAATCACTGGTGGCCTGCAATGCAACAATCCACATAAAATACGAACTGAAAAGTATTCATAATCAGGACCTCAATCTCATCGCTACTCATGAACTCTACTACCACTCAAGATGCTCGCTCACTCCACTGTCTCACCTCTTAGTGTCCACAACTGAAACACAGATGCATCATCTCCCGCAATTAAGATTTCGGCTAGAGAACTGGCACAGTAAGCTATACCATTTCCAGACCTAACAGATTTACACTACAATTAAATATATTAAAATTTCTGCACATAAAAAACTCATATATACCTAATCAAAAGGCATCTTTACCCAGTCAGTAGGTTCATCTGTAGTTCTGATTATTTTTAATTAACAGATATTCCAAAAATCAAAATAAGTACAAATATGCCATCTTCTAAAATTATCTAATTCTCAAGTTTTATTTCTCTCATTTAGAGTTATCAAACTTTACTTGCAAAACTGTATCCTTAATTAACCAGAGGAAATTTCCAGTAAACTGAAATCACCATAAATTCAGTAGGTATAATGAGAAATCATCTAAGAGTAGAATATAGTTCTTAAAAAGAAATAAGCACTTATATATAGTTGCAGTTTAGCTTATTAGAGAATTGTATCCTTAAAAATACTATATAAATCATGTAAATTTGAATTGTATTTTCAATATACAAAAGAAATTTAATATTTAAAAAGAAAACCTGCTGAGTCCTTTTTAAAACTGAATAATCTTTAGCAATACAAAGGATCAACTCCTACTTAAATTATTTTATATGTAGGAATCTGATACATTAAAACAGGTTGTCTATGTAGTATTACTCTAATTAAAAAAACAAAGAACGGCTAACCAAAGAAGAACAAGCTCAGCAGAGAAAATATGAAAAAAATTTTGAAGTAATGTTTCTAATTAGCAAGGGCTTTCACAAAGACATAAAAGCAAATTTTGCTTTCCTGATTAATTAGAACACCAACACAAAGAACTAGACTCTAACTGGCAGTTCTTCTAGAGAACTAGGATGGAACAGATGCAAGCAACAGTAGAATATGTGTTATTTTTTAAAAGGGCACTGAAAATCTTATGTCATAGATATATGGATAGGCGATGGTTCTCATGTTTAAACACTTTCAACAACTATAAAGGCTATGTAGCTGGTAGTATAGCAGAAATAGTTTGGCCAAAAAAATACTAAACTTTGCAAAGAGCTTTTTGTCCACTTAGCTGTAAGGTAAAATATTGACTGAAAAGACCTTTGAAAACATCTAGAATTGTTCCTCTTTCTATGAATGATTCCCTAATTATCAGAGACGTATTTCAATATTTGCTGTTAATTTTAATGGAAGAATTTCACAGTACACTCAAAGAATACCAATTTCTTCCTCCAAGATAAAAGGAGGCACAGATCATTAATGTAAAATTAATATGCCTAAATTAAATGAAAAGAGAAAAAGAAATTAAGGAAGAAATTTAGGACAGGACCCATAACAGCACCGCAATTAAAAAGATAAGGAAAGGAAATTCTCAGGAAAGACAAATAAATCCTCCAGCCTCCAAGATGAGAAACTTGCTCTTAGGGGAAAAAAAAGATTAACATTAAAGAATAGCAAATTGAGGTGATTTAAGAAATAAACTCAAAATACAGCAGCAAAAACTTCTGAATGCCAAATTTTAAGTACACTGACTGATACAGTTTGGTTGTGTCCCCACCCAAATCTCATCGTGAATTGTAGTTCCCATAATCCCCACATGTCTAGGAGGGTCCCTGTGGGAGGTAACTGAATTGGGGGGTGGTTTCCCCCATCCTATTTTTGTGATAGTAAGTTCTCACTGAGATCTGATGGTTTTATAAGGGGATTCTCCCTTCACTCAGTTCTCATTCTTCTCTTGCCTGCTGCCTTGTGACGGAGGACATGTTTGCTTCCCCTTCTGCCATGACTGTAAGTTTCTCGAGGCCTTCCCAACCATGTGAAACTGTGAGTCAATTAAACCTCTTTCCTTTATAAATTACCCAGTCTCAGGTATTTCTTCATAGCAGCATGAGGACTAATACATACACCCATTAGTCTCAAAACAATTCTCTCAAATTCTGATATACAGACCTTTAAAAAGCAGACATCATCAACATGGCATTCTAAATTTTCTGATATTTTCATTCTTTACTAGCCACTTTCATTCTGCTGTCTCAATGTCTAAGTAAAATAATTTCAGAATGAATAACACATAATAAAATGTAAGTATACTAAAGCACAAATACCTTCTCTTAAAAAACAATTTCTAAGATCCCATTTAAGAAGAACCTAGATTTCCCCAACTTGTGTTTTACTCTTCATTCCCTAGTACCAACCATGGGCAAGTTCTTCAATTTTTTTTTCTTCTCCTCGGGTTCTTCATTTAAAGCAGGTTTTTTTTTTTTTTTTTTTTTTCCTAATTGCTTCAGTGATTATGTAAAACAAAATGAGACGAATGGCCAAAAATGGTCTGCATAACATTTTTGCAAAAAAGTATAAATGACAGAAGTCACTAAATGTTGAGTGATCCTCAACTGTCCAATTTCCTTCTGAAACTTTACTGTACATTACTACTTTCTCTTGCCTTTTCTGTTTTTCAAGTAATAATCTCTTCTTTTTTCTATTTACCCTAACCCTAAGAAACTCACAATTCAGATGAGAAAATATTTACTGGTTCTTCTGTAAAGACGTTCTAAAGATATAGCTATATCTTTTGGTTAAATGAAACTAATCCTGAAACTTTTTAAAAAATGAAATCCCTACATTTTAAAATAAAATCTTTGCTAAAATACATGGTTTCTTTACCTTCCTAAATGGTGTTCTTTGGTAATGTTAATAGCAGTATTAAGGGCTAGACAGTTGAGTAAAAAAATTACTTCTAAATGTTCTGACAAATGCTATTTTTAGGTCATGTTTATAGACTATTCATACTTCTATGTGAATTTCTTAGTTATCGGGTACTCACTGTCATTTTTTAAAAAATGAATACACTACAATTTATCCATCCTCCTGTTAGACATTTAAATTTTTTCCAGTTTTTTGCTATTTCCTCACTGTTGTTTTTGATGTATTCCATATGCCTGATTCCACCAGCCAGTTTTCTGTTTTCTAGACTTTACTCCCACATTCATATCTTTATAATAGCTTTAATGATATATAATTTACATGCCATACAATTCATCCATTTAAATAAAATGTACAATAGTTTTTAGTATATTCAGAGTTGTGCAACCAATACCACAATCAATTTTAGAACATTATTAACACTATAAAAAGAAATCCTATATCCATTAGCACTCACTCCCATTTTCTCCCACTCCCCAATCCCAGCAGCAGGCAACCATTAGTCTATCTTCTATGTCTACAGCATTGCCTATTCTGGATATTTCATATAAATGGAATCATACAGTATGTGGCCTTTATGACTGGCTTCTTTCAATAAATATAATGCTTCTAAGGCTCATCCATTTTGTAGCATATATTGGTATTTCACTTCTTTTTATTGCCAAATAATATTCCACTGAAGTATATAAGCAAGTTTTACGTATCCATTCATCAGCTGATGGATGTTTGGACTGTTTTCATTTTGGGACTACTATGATTAATGCTACTATGAACATTCTCATATTCATATTTCATCAATATAGAAAATCTACTAATTCGTTTATGGTAACGGCATGACATGGATCATAGGGAGCCTGGATATCCACAGGAGACAAAGCCAGGTCTTTTGTAAGACCTGGGGTGACTCCTCGTTCCCTTAAAAGTCAGTCACTTCCTAGAATCCACTTATCTTCATCCCCTCCGCCACTACCCCTCAGTTCACATCTCATCTGGATCACTTCCACAGGCTAAACTTGCCTAACCCTCCAGTATTGCCCTCCTCTAGTCCATTCACCCCAGGGCAGGGCATTCATTCTAAAATGAATGAACTGGTTTGGCAACGGGGCTCATGCCTGTAACCCCAGCATTTTGGGAGGCTAAGGCGGGCAGATCACTTGAGGCCAGGAGTTCAAGACCAGCCTGAGCAAATGGCGAAACCCCATCTCTACCAAAAATATAAAAAATAGCTGGGTGTGGTGGTATGTACCTGTAATCCCAGCTACTAGGTAGCTGAGGCATGAGAATCGCTTGAATCCGGGAGGCGGAGGCTGCAGTGAACCGAGGTCGTGCCACTGCACTCCAGCCTGGGCAAAAGAGTGAAACTCCGTCTCAAAAAAAATCATCATTTCATTTCCCTATATCAATCTGTCAATGGTCTCCATGGTACTCAAGATTAAAGTAAAATGGCTTCCCAAGCAAAAGGCCCTTGGATGATCTCACCTCACCAATCTCCATAATCCTGACCTCTCGCTATTTCTGCTGCACGTATGAGGAACAACTGGAGTTCATTATTCCAAAGGCCTTGCTCCCTCTTCTCACCACCGAACCTTTGTACATGATGCCCTCTCTGCCTGGAATTACCCCAGTAGATGCTTCCCCTTATGACGGAACTGTTTATATCCTGCCTTTTTTTCAATATGCCATCACCTCCACAATGACATACACTCCAAGTGAGCGAAATGTGTCTTTTCTCATTGCCAGTGGATCTAGTACAATCAATGGCATAGAGTGGATTTTCAATATTATTTGTGGCTCTCGTGAGGAAATGCTATGCTTGTTAGTATACCTGAATAATTCCTGAGTAAGAAGGACTTTCCTAGGCTCTGGGGTTGATAAAAAGCTGGTAAGGAAATACAAAACACAAACCTTAACCTTGGCTTACCCCTCTACAACACACGCAAGCAACCCTCCACTGTCAGGTCACATGGTTCATGATGGGACTAATATCCCCACTTCCTCACAGCCTCTAGAGTGACCAGGACTAGCCAAAATGCTTGCCTTAATCTCAGCCCCCTGGCAAGACTGGCTCAGGAATGGGCAGGCAATCCAACCTGGACCAGGGAGAGTCATTCCTATAATTTTTTTTTAGAGCTATCAGGAAAGATCCTTTTGAGAGGGGATTATTGGCTGCTAAAATGATATAAGGCAGAACTGCTAATGACCTTCTCTGCCATGACATAAGGTCCTAATTGAAAAAAAGTCAACACAAGAAAGTAGAGAAAAAGAGAAGGTCCTGATGACATCATTTAATTCCTTCCATCCAGACTTGCCCTGAGCCAGTTGTAGCTTTCCCACTTACAAGAGGTGATAAGTTCCAGGATTGCTTATACTGGTTTGAGCTGCATTTCTACACTTGCAGCCAAGGAGTCCATAACTACACACATCAAGAATCTATCTTCTTGTGTTAGTCTATCTTAGGCATTAAGCGACTATACCTATCTTTCAAGCATCTGCCATTCTGCATCGCCATTTACATAGTTTAAAGCTCAAAGCATATGCCCTATTCTTAGGGATACCTTAGTGGAAGCCATAAACCCCTGCCTCAGAGCTGAGTTTCTACCATTTCCTTTGGTGGGTAAAACAATGAAGGTAGGCTGCCAGAGCCAGGGTAGAATCCTAAGATCCCGGGAAACTGGGACATCTGAAGCTTTCAACCTATAATGGGGAAAATGATAAAAGCTAGCATAGAATTAGACCAACTGAGGGACGATCACGATTCTGTGGGAGTTAATGCTACTTGCTTTCATCCTTAGAGACATACGGTAAATCAAAATTCATCTGCTTTCTCAGAAATCAATTTTCTGAAATTGAAGGGTCAGGTTTGGTTGCATAGAATTCTTCCAAATTTCATGTAAGATATAGAAATACTGACCCATACACAATACACCAACTACTTCCCTACGGGTGGAGTAAATAAGGTAGAACCAGTTTTTCTGAATAAAGTGTTCATGAAATGTTATAAAATTGAGTGTTAATCTAAGCTAGATTCCTTGGTAACAGGAGAAGATATTGAAATTGAGACATCATCTGTGTACTCAGTGACTGGTATAGTACAGTAGAAAGAATGATATGACCAAGAATAATCAGAAAATTGGGAGTCGAGCGTAGGATCGACACCAAGCAGCCTTGGGGCTTTTTCCTACTAGTTAGTTATGCCTCATAGAAATCCACTCTACCCCTTACTTCCAGGCTCTTTTTCCAAAAGAATGACTTTGCATAACACCGTTGAGGGCTTCCCACTCATACGGGATCTTAAGAATGGGAGGCCGGTATGAGCTCTGTGGAGAGCATGTCACACGAGAAAATGGGCATCTGCAGGGGAAGGCAGAGGGCTGGGAAGATATGGTGTACACATCTGCATCCTGGCTATGGAAGCTTCTAATGCGAACTAAGCACTGGGAACCATCATTAAAATTTAGGAGAGAAAAAGCAGGGCATGGTGGTTCATGTCTGTAATCCCAGCACTTTGGGAGGCCGAGGTGGGTGGATAACTTGAAGTCAGGAGTTCGAGACCAGCTTAGCCAACATGGTGAAATCCCGTCTCTACTAAAAATACAAAAATCAGCCAGGTGTGGTGGCACACACCTGTAGTCCCAGTTATTCGGGAGGCTAAGGCAGGAGAATCAACCTTGAACATGGGAGGCGGAGGCTATAGTGAGCTAAGATAGTGCCACTATATTCCAGCCTGGGTGACAGAGCAAGACCCTGTCTCAAAAATAAAAATAAAAATAAAAATAAAAAAAGGAAAAAATACATTAGAAATTCCAGGTATGAAAGACTCTGTAGTTGCATTAACTTAAATCTCTCTTCCACTTAGGAAGCATTAGCAGCTGGTGATACAGAAATGATTATGCTGTGGCCTCTCGTAGATCAAGGGAAAAGGTGAATTAAGTGCAAGTGGCTAGGGAGCATTTCCAGAAAAGCCTCTAAACTAGGAAACTCATCACCCCCCACTTCTGTTTCCTTGGATAGTAGCAGCAAAAGTAACGACACTCAACAGAATCAGAGAATTCCAGGAAGAGAAACGTAGCTTTCTCTTCCACGTATCCTGCCTGAACACCCGGCAGCAGTCCGTGGCCAAGGGTCAATGCTCAAGAGCTGCTCACAGTACCAGTTTTGAAAACACACTAAGCTTTAGAATTTCTGATCTTTACACCTGCAAAATGGAGATTCTACAACAAAGCCACTATTAATCAGAATACTCATGAGATGACAAGTTATGTTACCCCACTATCATCACCAAATGTGGTTCATTATTATTTATTATTCAAAGCCCTCCTGAAATTGTATGATCATAATTTCCTATTTTAGCAAAATATAACATTCAAAATATAATTTTATCTTTCTCAATGATTTAAGATCTTACAGTCCTTAGGAATATCATTCTGAATATCTGATGTCAACACAAAATAATGAAACCTAAGGGGTGAGAGATAAGACTGAATGTCTACTAACCCCAACAAATTAGTGTGTACATATATATGCTGATTTCTAACTTCCTTTCATGAGATTCAATTTAACAGCAATATACGAGATTAAAATGCTATTTATTTGAGCATCTCAATATGGGGTTCACGTTAATCCAAGTTCATTATATCCAACTAGATGTATTCAGATGGATTATAAAGATTAATAAAGATATATGATCATGCACATATCAAGGACTACAAAAACACTTGCCAACAAAAAGACTGTGCAGGCAACAGGATAGCCTATTATGAGTCCCGTCTTTTCTACTAATTAATTACAAGAAATCAGCCAGGCCATAATGCCACGCACAGTGGCTCATGCCTTTAATCCGAGCACTTTGGGAGGCTGAGACGGGTGGATTACTGGAGGTCAGGAGTTCAAGACCCGCCTGGTCAACATGGTGAAACCCTGTCTCTACTAAAAATGCAAAAAAATTAGCCAGGCATTGTGGGGCACGCTTGTAATCCCAGCTACTCCAGAGGCTGAGGCAGGAGAATCGCTTGAACCCGGAGGCAGAGGTTGCAGTGAGCCGAGATCGCACCATTGCACTCCAGCCTGGGTAAAAAGAGCGAAACTCTGCCTTTAAGAAAAAACAAAAAGCAGCCAGGCTACTGGACTTGTTTCTTCCCAATCATAAAATTTTCCTGTCAAAAATTCCATGATTCGTTCAATATTGCTAATAAAAGTGTCAGCTGGCTACTACTAGGGTTGGTGTAATATTAAACCCAAGTGACAGGACCCACATCTGATGTGCAATGACTCTCCAGAGTGACCTCAGTGTCCCCATTTTCTAAAATACTCATGTACTCACAGTGTGTGTGCATATGAATGTCTGTTCACAAAAACTGAATTTTCATTTTAGTAAACATCCAGAAGGCTACCCACAAGCAGGGCTAAACACTGAGAATAAAATGCAGTACAGACAGAGCTTGGCCCCAGGACTCCGTTTCATGCTGACTCAACTCAGGATCTACTAGTTTATCCTCTAGTGAACACATTCTGTAATTCAGTGCCAACACTGGTATCTTCCTTGGTTTATCCACGAAATTGAAGAGAGGCTTCCAATAGATATTCTAGGCAAAAAACAGAAAACTAATGGGGAATTTAAACTTTGCCATCGATAGGTGAGACTAGTTGTTCTTAGGGACACTAGTTAAACTGTATCATTTTTTTTCCTTCACTCTCAAAGTGGAGATGTGTATTCGTAATGCCAAAATGATGCATTTAAAATGGTCACTGATGAGTTTTTAAGTTAAGTGCACAGTCACAACAGAGTTCTAGAAGCAATCTTTCAGACTGCTTTCAGTATTGAGTCCAGGCAACAAATACAATTTGCACAAGGTCTCACAACTACCACCTGGGAACAAGTGGTTGAACTACCGACTCACTGACTCTTATGCATGTTTGGTTCACTTACACCTTTTTCTGATGCAAGACGCAAAGATCAAAGAGCCCAGCCTTAACTTTTATTTGCTATAGTAACTGGTAGAATAATCAGTAAAGAGGTATTAAAAGTCTTCATGTTGTCTACCTACCATTATACAGTATTTTCTGATAATATGTCAAAATAATACAAGATGAGTATCCCTTACCCAAAATGCTAGAGACCAGAAGTGTTTCAGATTTCTGATTTTTTTCAGATTTTGGAATATTTGCATTGCACTTGCCAGTTGGCATTCCAAATCCAACAATCTGAAATCCTGTATGTTCCAGTGAGCACTTCCTTTTGAGTGTCATGTTGGTGCTCAAAAATTTTGAATTTTGGAGGATTTCAGATAGGGTATGCTCAATCTACATTTATTTGTCTAATTGAATGATTTTTCATTCCCTTTTCTCCAGGTTTACAATAATATATTTAGCAATAACAATGTTCAGAAGTATTCCTCTTGAATAAATAAGCAGCATTCCCCTCCATGTTGGAAACAGCCTTCTCTCCTCCTTACTAAATAACTGCCAAGAATGACAACACCCCTTGACAACAGCTAGGTGCACTAGAAATGGAATGAGAGAGGCTGAAGAACACAAATGATCATCTGCTGGGGTCTACAGGAAACATGATTCACCACTTTTATAACTCTTTTTATATTCTCATCCTCAGAATCTCTGGATGGTGCTTTCAAGTGAGTATTTATGTGAAGCCCTCCTTGGATGCAAATTTGAAAAATAAACGTCCTCCTCTTTCTCTTTCACTCCTATTCTCTCTCTAAAAGGAGGCCTGACAGGGTGAAAGTAGATGGAGGCAAGGAAGTAGTCACAAAGAAAACATGTATTAAAAGAAAATTAGTAGAAATACTCAGTGATTTTCAAGAGAGCAACGTCCCAGAAAATAAATTTTGTAGTTGTTGATCCTCACTTTCTGAAGGTCTCTAGCTCTCATGATACTCATTTGTTCCTAGAAAGCTGGAAAGGGAGGACTATTAATAGGGAGTGACCTTAACCCTCTCAGCCACCTTCTCGCATCTCCCTTTGTTACCAAACTTCCTATCAGATAACTTCAGATAATCTGTGGCTAACTTAATGATCATCAGTTCTTAAGGGATGGTATATACATATGAGGGAGAACATATGTGCATGTGTGCGTGTGTGTGTGTGTGTCTGTGTGTGTGGTGGGTGTGGAACACAATGTATATTACTGAAGGGGATTTCAACATATCATGAGATTGTTAGGAAAGAAGTCTTGCCTCTACCCTCTGGTAGCATAAATGAAGACTTTTAAGGCACAATATGGAGAGAGGAGAGAGGGGAGAGGGGAGAAGGGAGGGGGAGAGGGAGAGAGAATTATCTCAACACAACAAAACCACATACTAGAAAAAGAACATATGGCCCAGGGAGCAGGGAAGTAGAATCTATACAGGGAGAAAAGATTAGACTCAAGTTGCTATCAAGAATAAAGGACTCTCAAGGTAGGCTTTACATTATATGCTCAATAAAACCAGACTTGCTCTACACTTTCCATCTGATGTAGCTACAAGTGACTACCTATAAAAAGGACACGGTCTTATAATATCCTTATATTCATGATAGCTTTTGAGAGCCCCATGCTTAACCATGTTTTATATTCTTCAACTAGAGGTATTCTTCAAATAGAAAATATACCAGATACAATTTATTAGGTTCTAGTAAGAAAATTGAAAATCAACAAGAATTTACTTAGAGTCCTGTATATATCCAAGTGTTATGAGTTCCTATCATTTAGCAGATAAATTTACTGTCTAGCTGAACAAGGTTTAGAACACAGCATTCACCATTAAATGCCCACATACTTCAGCTGAGATTATAACCAAGAGTCATTTTCCTACCTTTTAGCAGTTGAGTCCTATTAACCAAGATTCCCCTTATTTCTGTGTTTCATTTCTAACTACTCCTGTTGTGATGATCTAAAATAGATGGCAGGTTGTAGCCTTCATAGCAAGATACGCACATGGCCAAGAACACTGAGAGACAGACAGCCATGGGCACAGTGTCCACTGCCCTTCCTGCACTGTATGCCTACTACATTATTGTACATTGGTTGATACACTGCTTTGTAATCCCATTCATGTAACTTAATGTTTGTCATTTCTCTTACTACACTGTAAGACGTGGGTAGGACTATATATATTGCTTCTGTATACCTAAAACATGCCTACTTTACTGCATGCACTATCATTGCTCAGAAATGAGTATAGAGTAAATTGAAAAATGCTGGTGGTTGGATGGGGAATGAAAAACAAATCAGGACTTTCATGTAATCAAGAAGTTCCATTTGTATCACTAGAGGAGGCTCTATGTCATACCAGAAAGAGATTTTTGGAAATATATAGTTTCAGGTTCAAATTCCAGAATTTGCATAAATACTTGCTGTTCATTTGAACTGGAGTTACTACGGGGAAATGACTTTTGGATTCCACAGCATTCTGCTGCATTATAATGGTGTGGCCATGCCATCATTCCACAAAATGGTTTAGCAATTTGCTACAATATTTTTTTTTTTTAAAGGAGAGTAATCTGTCCACATACGAAAGATTTTAGAAAAACATTTTCATTATTTAAGATGATTAATAAAAACTGTAAGTATCCAGTATAGGCTAATAGAGTTCTTTATAAATTAAAATAACCTACACATTTTTAAAAGACAATTTGCCTCTACATTTTTTCAAGATAAAAATTTAAACATATATATTTTGCCACGATTTTATATGTAATGGCTACATTTAAAAAGGATCAGAGAATAAGAAAAGACTGATAAGAATATATTGGCAAGTGACTGTATATTTACAGTCAATTTTCAATCCAATTGATATATCTCAGTGGTTCTCAACCAGAGGTGATCTGACCCCTAAGGCACATATGGCAATATGTGGAGACCTAACAATATGACTTAATTCATCTCTCTGAACCTTACTGTTTTCAGCTACAAAATGGGGTAAGTTCTCTCTCCCAAGCTAGTAGTAAGAATTTGATGAAATAAAATGCATATTATGACTAGCAGAATGTAGGTATGCAAGAAAAGTTTCCTTCTTAAATTTGCACCTCTTTATATTCTAATGTATAAAAAATATTTCCAGGCTGGGTACAGTGGCTCATGCTTGTAATCTCAGTGCTTTGGGAGGCTGAGGTGGGAGGATCACTTGAGCCCAGGAGTTCAAGGTCAGCCTGGGCAACATAACAAGACCTGTCTCTACAAAAAAATAAAAAAATTAGCTGGCCATATTGGTACAACCCTGTAGTCGTAGATACTCAACAGACTTGAGGGAGGAGGATCACCTCTGCTCAGGAGTTCAAGGTTGCAGTGATGGTGCCACTGCACTCCAGTCTGGTGACAGAGCAAGAAAAAGAAAAAGGAAAAGGAAATATATATATATATATATATTTTTTTCCATCTCTGTTTTAAAAAGATGTGGTCAAACCCTTGCTAGAAAGTAAATGAAACAAACTTTTCAAGAGACTTAACTGTGAGTTACAATATAAATACTCAAAGTTAACATTTTAAAGGTGAATTTAACTAGTGATTTAAGAAACAGCATGAACTGCTCAAACACTAAAAACATATTTCACGGTGTTAGTTAAATTATAACTTTATTATATATGCTTAGAAACTGCTTTAAAAGACAAGAGAAAAAGAAAAGAGCAGTTGTGAATAAAGTAAATTCTAGGTAGTAAGCAATTAAAATCTCTTTTTGTGTTCATGGTAAATACTGTTAATTATATCACAGATACTCATAAGCAACCAAAAACCCTGTGTACTGATTATAAAGAGCAGCTATAATTTCCCCTATATATATTTAAAACAAAACAAAACCTGGGGAAATCTGAGAGAAAGGATGGACTATTTTTTTTAAACATTTTATAAAATATAAAGGCCATGTCTGTTAAGGTATGATAATCTGACATATAGTGAAAATGAAACAAAAACCGTCCAATATAAACTAAGGGTTTTTTGGCCAGGTGTGGTGGCTCATGCTTGTAAACCCAGCAGTTAGCGAGGCAGAGGTGGGCAGATCACTTGAGACCAGGAGTTAGAGATCAGCCTGGCCAACATGGTGAAATCCTGTCTCTACAAAAAAATACAAAAATTAGCTGGATGTGGTGGTATACACCTGTAATCTCAGCTAATCAGGACACTGAGGCAGGAGGATCAATCTAGCTTGGGAGGTCGAGGCTGCAGTGAGCTGTGATTGTACCACTGCACTCCAGCCTGGGTGAAAGAGTAAGATCCTGTCTCAAAAATATATATATCAATTAATTAATTAAGTTTTTAAAAGTAATTGAAAGGATTTGCTAGTCACTCTTAGAATGTAGTATTTTCTCTTTTTAAAATTTTTTTTTCACTGCTAGAACAAAAGAATGTACTCTTTTCTAAATAAAAGCTGAAATTTGCTTTTGAATTGAAAATTTTCTTCACTTTGCGTAAAAAGGTCCTATATAGGCTTCTGATTATGGGAATTCTAAATTACTTTTTAAGAATTTTTTTTATTGAGTAAAACTTGTGAAGTTCTTTATAAACAGAGGAATCAAAGAGAGTGGGGCTGGGCCCCCTTTTCTGTCTTTCAAAACAAAATAACCATGTTAATAGAAAAGCTAAACACACATCCTATTGAAAGCATTATCTGTGTAACTTCATTTGAGGCCAACAAACAGCATAATATCATTTCTGTGACCTGCATTTTCTTTTATTAATTAATGGCAGATTATCATGTCTGATATAATAGGCAATTTACTGACTTCATGGACTTTAGTAGCTAGTACACAATGATATGAGCCTGCAGACCCTCACTGTAGAGAAAATGGCATACACAGCATTAGGCCTTGTCATAGCCTTACCTATAATGACAAAGTCAGCTTGAAACTTTATTTTGAAAATTACTAGTTAATTCTTTTTTGGCTTTCTTGGTCTTTTGCTTGTTTGTTTTAAGAGAACCAAGTTTCACAAGCCAAAAACTGCAAATGCCAGATTGGGTTGGATTTCCAATTTGGCCTCTAACTGGCTAATTAAATTAGGTGCAAATCACTGCGCAAGTCATTTAACTTCTCAGTGCCTTTTTCTTCCCATCTTTAAAATAGGATCATAATAGCAGCTACATCATAGGTTTGAGGATTATGTGAATTACTATGAGAAAGTCTTAGAACACTACTTGGCACATGATAAGCACAATAGGCATGCTAGCTATTCTAAATGATCTTTCAGTTCCAAGAATTTTTTATTCACTATGATGTGAAAGAGGGTTATTTTTTTTTTTCATTTTAAAAATATGGAGGAAATAGGCCAGTGTGTGGCTCATGCCTGTAATCGCAGGGCACTTTGGGAGGCCAAGGCAGGTGGATCCTCTGAGGTCAGGAATTCAAGACCAGTCTGGCCAACACGGCGAAACTCATCTCTACTGAAAATACAAAAAAAAAATTAGCTGGTATGGTGCTGCACACCTGTAGTCACAGCTACTCAGGGAGGCTGAGGCAGGAGAATCGCTTGAACCCAGAAGACAGAGGTTGCAGCGAGCAGAGATTGCACCACTGCACTCCAGTCTGGGCAACAGAGCGAAACCCTGTCTCACAAAAAAAAAAAAAAAAAAGAGGAGGAGGAAATAAATTAGAATATTGGAAATAGATAAACACAGGGCACACACATTACGGTTTAAAGCAATATGCTCTTGCATTTAGAATATGTTAAAAACACATTTAAAAGATAACAGCAATATTTTACAAAAGGCTATCATTTCCTATTTCCAAAAGACACTTTAAAGAGGAAGTTTGAGGGGGGCGGAGCAAGATGGCCGAATAGGAACAGCTCCAGTCTCCAACTCCCAGCGCGAGCGACACAGAAGACCGGCGATTTCTGCATTTTCAACTGAGGTACTGGGTTCATCTCACTGGGGAGTGCCGGAGGATCCGTGCTGGTCAGCTGCTGCAGCCCGACCAGCGAGAGCTGAAGCAGGGCGAGGCATTGCCTCACCTGGGAAGCACAAGGGGGAAGGGAATCCCTTTTCCTAGCCAGGGGAACTGAGACACACAACACCTGGAAAATCGAGTAACTCCCACCCCAATACTGCGCTTTAAGCAAACAGGCACACCAGGAGATCATATCCCACACCTGGCCGGGAGGGTCCCACACCCACGGAGCCTCCCTCATTGCTAGCACAGCAGTCTGTGATCTACCGGCAAGGCAGCAGCGAGGCTGGGGGAGGGGCGCCCGCCATTGCTGAGGCTTAAGTAGGTAAACAAAGCAGCTGGGAAGCTCGAACTGGGTGGAGCTCACAGCAGCTCAAGGAAACCTGCCTGTCTCTGTAGACTCCACCTCTGGGGACAGGGCACAGTAAACAATAACAAACGCAGCAGAAAGCTCTGCAGACGCAAACGACTCTGACAGCTTTGAAGAGAGCAGTGGATCTCCCAACACGGGGGTTGAGATCTGAGAAGGGACAGACTCCCTGCTCAAGTGGGTCCCTGACCCCTGAGTAGCCTAACTGGGAGACATCCCCCACTAGGGGCAGTCTGACACCCCACACCTCACAGGGTGGAGTACACCCCTGAGAGGAAGCTTCCAAAGCAAGAATCAGACAGGTACACTCGCTGTTCAGAAATACTCTATCTTCTGCGGCCTCTGCGGCTGATACTCAGGCAAACAGGGTCTGGAGTGGACCTCAAGCAATCTCCAACAGACCTACAGCTGAGGGTCCTGACTGTTAGAAGGAAAACTATCAAACAGGAAGGACACCTACACCAAAGCCCCATCAGTACATCACCATCATCAAAGACCAGAGGCAGATAAAACCACAAAGATGGGGAAAAAGCAGGGCAGAAAAGCTGGAAATTCAAAAAATAAGAGCGCATCTCCCCTGGCAAAGGAGCGCAGCTCATCGCCAGCAACGGATCAAAGCTGGACGGAGAATGACTTCGACGAGATGAGAGAAGAAGGCTTCAGTCCATCAAATTTCTCAGAGCTAAAGGAGGAATTACGTACCCTGCGCAAAGAAACTAAAAATCTTGAAAAAAAAGTGGAAGAATTGATGGCTAGAGTAATTAATGCAGAGAAAGTCATAAACGAAATGAAAGAGACGAAAACCATGACACGAGAAATACGTGACAAATGCACAAGCTTCAGTAACCGACTCGATCAACTGGAAGAAAGAATGTCAGCGATTGAGGATCAAATGAATGAAATGAAGCGAGAAGAGAAACCAAAAGAAAAAAGAAGAAAAAGAAATGAACAAAGCCTGCAAGAAGTATGGGATTATGTAAAAAGACCAAATCTACGTCTGATTGGGGTGCCTGAAAGTGAGGGGGAAAATGGAACCAAGTTGGAAAACAGACTTCAGGATATCATCCAGGAGAACTTCCCCAACCTAGTAGGGTAGGCCAACATTCAAATCCAGGAAATACAGAGAACGCCACAAAGATACTCCTCGAGAAGAGCCACTCCAAGACACATAATTGCCAGATTCACCAAAGTTGAAATGAAGGAAAAAATCTTAAGGGCAGCCAGAGAGAAAGGTCGGGTTACCCACAAAGGGAAGCCCATCAGACTAACAGCAGATCTCTTGGCAGAAACTCTTCAAGCCAGAAGAGAGTGGGGGCCAATATTCAACATTCTTAAAGAAAAGAATTTTAAACCCAGAATTTTATATCCAGCCAAACTAAGTTTCATAAGTGAAGGAGAAATAAAATCCTTTACAGATAAGCAAATGCTTAGAGATTCTGTCACCACTAGGCCTGCCTTACAAGAGACCCTGAAGGAAGCACTAAACATGGAAAGGAACAACCGGTACCAGCCATTGCAAAAACATGCCAAAATGTAAAGACTATCAAGGCTAGGAAGAAACTGCATCAACTAACGAGCAAAATAACCAGTTAATATCATAATGGCAGGATCAAGTTCACACATAACAATCTTAACCTTAAATGTAAATGGACTAAATGCTCCAATTAAAAGACACAGACTGGCAAACTGGATAAAGAGTCAAGACCCATCAGTCTGCTGTATTCAGGAGACCCATCTCACACGCAGAGACATACATAGGCTCAAAATAAAGGGATGGAGGAAGATTTACCAAGCAAATGGAGAACAAAAAAAAGCGGGGGTTGCAATACTAGTCTCTGATAAAACAGACTTTAAACCATCAAAGATCAAAAGAGACAAAGAAGGCCATTACATAATGGTAAAGGGATCAATTCAACAGGAAGAGCTAACTATCCTAAATATATATGCACCCAATACAGGAGCACCCAGATTCATAAAGCAAGTCCTTAGAGACTTACAAAGAGACTTAGACTCCCATACAATAATAATGGGAGACTTCAACACTCCACTGTCAACATTAGACAGATCAACGAGACAGAAAGTTAACAAGGATATCCAGGAATTGAACTCATCTCTGTAGCAAGCAGACCTAATAGACATCTATAGAACTCTCCACCCCAAATCAACAGAATATACATTCTTCTCAGCACCACATCGTACTTACTCCAAAATTGACCACGTAATTGGAAGTAAAGCACTCCTCAGCAAATGTACAAGAACAGAAATTATAACAAACTGTCTCTCAGACCACAGTGCAATCAAACTAGAACTCAGGACTAAGAAACTCAATCAAAACCGCTCAACTACATGGAAACTGAACAACCTGCTCCTGAATGACTACTGGGTACATAACGAAATGAAGGCAGAAATAAAGATGTTCTTTGAAACCAATGAGAACAAAGATACAACATACCAGAATCTCTGGGACACATTTAAAGCAGTGTGTAGAAGGAAATTTATAGCACTAAATGCCCACAAGAGAAAGCAGGAAAGATCTAAAATTGACACTCTAACATCGCAATTAAAAGAACTAGAGAAGCAAGAGCAAACACATTCGAAAGCTAGCAGAAGGCAAGAAATAACTAAGATCAGAGCAGAACTGAAGGAGATAGAGACACAAAAAACCCTCCAAAAAATCAATGAATCCAGGAGTTGGTTTTTTGAAAAGATCAACAAAATTGACAGACCACTAGCAAGACTAAAAAAGAAGAAAAGAGAGAAGAATCAAATTGACGCAATTAAAAATGATAAAGGGGATATCACCACCGACCCCACAGAAATACAAACTACCATCAGAGAATACTATAAACACCTCTACGCAAATAAACTGGAAAATCTAGAAGAAATGGATAATTTCCTGGACACTTACACTCTTCCAAGACTAAACCAGGAAGAAGTTGAATCCCTGAATAGACCAATAGCAGGCTCTGAAATTGAGGCAATCATTAATAGCCTACCAACCAAAAAAAGTCCAGGACCAGATGGATTCACAGCTGAATTCTACCAGAGGTACAAGGAGGAGTTGGTACCATTCCTTCTGAAACTATTCCAATCAATAGAAAAAGAGGGAATCCTCCCTAACTCATTTTATGAGGCCAACATCATCCTGATACCAAAGCCTGGCAGAGACACAACAAAAAAAGAGAATTTTAGACCAATATCCCTGATGAACATCGATGCAAAAATCCTCAATAAAATACTGGCAAACCGGATTCAGCAACACATCAAAAAGCTTATCCACCATGATCAAGTGGGCTTCATCCCTGGGATGCAAGGCTGGTTCAACATTCGCAAATCAATAAACATAATCCAGCATATAAACAGAACCAAAGACAAGAACCACATCATTATCTCAATAGATGCAAAAAAGGCTTTTGACAAAATTCAACAGCCCTTCATGCTAAAAACGCTCAATAAATTCGGTATTGATGGAACGTACCTCAAAATCATAAGAGCTATTTATGACAAACCCACAGCCAATATCATACTGAATGGGCAAAAACTGGAAAAATTCCCTTTGAAAACTGGCACAAGACAGGGATGCCCTCTCTCACCACTCCTATTCAACATAGTGTTGGAAGTTCTGGCTAGGGCAATCAGGCAAGAGAAAGAAATCAAGGGGATTCAGTTAGGAAAAGAAGAAGTCAAATTGTCACTGTTTGCAGATGACATGATTGCATATTTAGAAAACCCCATTGTCTCAGCCCAAAATCTCCTTAAGCTGATAAGCAACTTCAGCAAAGTCTCAGGATACAAAATTAATGTGCAAAAATCACAAGCATTCTTATAAACCAGTAACAGACAAACAGAGAGCCAAATCAGGAATGAACTTCCATTCACAATTGCTTCAAAGAGAATAAAATACCTAGGAATCCAACTTACAAGGGATGTAAAGGACCTCTTCAAGGAGAACTACAAACCACTGCTCAGTGAAATCAAAGAGGACACAAACAAATGGAAGAACATACCATGCTCATGGATAGGAAGAATCAATATCGTGAAAATGGCCATACTGCCCAAGGTAATTTATAGATTCAATGCCATTCCCATCAAGCTACCAATGAGCTTCTTCACAGAATTGGAAAAAACTGCTTTAAAGTTCATATGGAACCAAAAAAGAGCCCACATCTCCAAGACAATCCTAAGTCAAAAGAACAAAGCTGGAGGCATCACGCTACCTGACTTCAAACTATACTACAAGGCTACAGTAACCAAAACAGCATGGTACTGGTACCAAAACAGAGATATAGACCAATGGAACAGAACAGAGTCCTCAGAAATAATACCACACATCTACAGCCATCTGATCTTTGACAAACCTGAGAGAAACAAGAAATGGGGAAAGGATTCCCTATTTAATAAATGGTGCTGGGAAAATTGGCTAGCCATAAGTAGAAAGCTGAAACTGGATCCTTTCCTTACTCCTTATACGAAAATTAATTCAAGATGGATTAGAGACTTAAATGTTAGACCTAATACCATAAAAATCCTAGAGGAAAACCTAGGTAGTACCATTCAGGACATAGGCATGGGCAAAGACTTCATGTCTAAAACACCAAAAGCCACAGCAGCAAAAGCAAAAATTGACAAATGGGATCTCCTTAAACTAAAGAGCTTCTGCACAACAAAAGAAACTACCATCAGAGTGAACAGGCAACCTACAGAATGGGAGAAAATTTTTGCAATCTACTCATCTGACAAAGGGCTAATATCCAGAACCTACAAAGAACTCAAACAAATTTATAAGAAAAAAACAAACAACCCCATCAAAAAGTGGGCAAAGGATATGAACAGACATTTCTCAAAAGAAGACATTCATACAGCCAACAGACACATGAAAAAATGCTCATCATCACTGGCCATCAGAGAAATGCAAATCAAAACCACAATGAGATACCATCTCACACCAGTTAGAATGGCGATCATTCAAAAGTCAGGAAACAACAGGTGCTGGAGAGGATGTGGAGAAATAGGAACACTTTTACACTGTTGGTGGGATTGTAAACTAGTTCAACCATTATGGAAAACAGTATGGCGATTCCTCAAGGACCTAGAACTAGATGTACCATATGACCCAGCCATCCCATTACTGGGTATATACCCAAAGGATTATAAATCATGCTGCTATAAAGACACATGCACACGTATGTTTATCGCAGCACTATTCACAATAGCAAAGACTTGGAATCAACCCAAATGTCCATCAGTGACAGATTGGATTAAGAAAATGTGGCACATATACACCATGGAATACTATGCAGCCATAAAAAAGGATGAGTTTGTGTCCTTTGTAGGGACATGGATGCAGCTGGAAACCATCATTCTTAGCAAACTATCACAAGAACAGAAAACCAAACACCACATGTTCTCACTCATAGGTGGGAACTGAACAATGAGATCACTTGGACTCGGGAAGGGGAACATCACACACCGGGGCCTATCATGGGGAGGGGGGAGGCGGGAGGGATTGCATTGGGAGTTATACCTGATGTAAATGACGAGTTGATGGGTGCAGCACACCAACATGGCACAAGTATACATATGTAACAAACCTGCACGTTATGCACATATACCCTACAACTTAAAGTATAATAATAATAAATAAATTAAAAAAAAAAAAAAGAGGAAGTTTGAACCAGACTTTGATATGTAATATGTTAGTGCACAAGTGCAAATAGTTTATGTGTCAGACAATAAAGATTTTATGAAATTTTGTGAACATTTTGAAGCAGCAGCAACAATTAAACATCTAACCTCTGTACTAGAGAAAAAATTTAACTGTCCCAAAGTATCTAGTTACAAAAAAAATCTAAATTCTACTCGGTTAACAAAACAAAATCTGCTGTTGTATACTAATAAGATTCATCAAACCAAACTAATTTGTCCAACAGATGTTTAAGTCAAAGAATTGTACATTTCTATTCTATTCAAATATAATAGCGTAAGTAATCATGATACAGTCTTCAAAACACATGAATTCAAAACTGTCTTCTATTTTTATACTCTGTCTTATAACCCAGGAAACAGAGGTGTTTTCTGGACTGTAATAAAACCGCCACTTAAAAGGAAGAATTAGTAATCTAGATCAAATAGCTTTTTTAATGACAAAGAACTGAAAAGCTGAGAGATCAACTGTTTTCACTGGCCACTACTCTCTATACTCTAGAATAAGCCACCAATTCAATAATTATGACACAGCTGTTCCTTTTAAAGATAGTCTTTTATAGTCTAGGTAGAGATTTTTAGAAGTCTCAGTACTCAAATACAACACTGGTAGGTGTCTTAAAAGTTTCCCCATTCATCCTTCCACTGAAACTCTGGCTGATCATATGCTTGCTTTCCCAGTTCTTTTCACTTCTCAGGGAAACATGATAAAACCATGCTAGGGTTTTGTCATACTGATAGTTAACAAATTTCCAGACCATTAGGTTGACACTAATGTGTGACTTCTGCTTGTGAAATTTATGTAACTGGCACCAAAAAGGCCCAAACTGTTGGTTTAAAAAAAGGAAGTCCTTAATTCTACTTTCTAAAAAGTAGTGAAAACAAACAATTCTATACACAGTGGCACCACAAAAGCAACCTTGCATGGAAGCAGGCAGTTAAGAGATCCTCCAAAATTGGACTACATTGATTTAAACTGCTGACTCCCTACTTGGCCGTTATTAAGTGCTACGTACATCTTTTTTTTTTTTTTTTTTTTTTAAGAGACTGGATCTTGCTGTGTTGCCCAAGCTGGGGTGCAGTAGCTATTCACAGGTAATCAGGACACACTACAGCCTCCAACTCCTGGGCTCAAGCAATCCTCCTGCTTCAAGGCTCCTGAGTAGCTGGGATTACGGCGCATGCCACTGTGCTCAGCTAAATGCTACCCTAACACATACTTCTTACTCTCTCTTTATTCTTTGTAGATGAGAAGGCAAAATGTAACGGTGCCTAGGCCAAAAAACACATTTCCATTGATTATAGACATCCATGAATCATTCATGAAATAGCAAACAAGGCTTAGACAACCTAATGCATGGAATTAAGATAAAAGCCACAATTTCCAAAGCTTACTGTTAATTTCTCTGGTTTTCTCCCATTATACTGAGTCTCAAGCTAGCAATACTAGTCAAAATAAATAGAAATACCTATATCCTAATGCTAAAGAATCACAGTAAAATAGAAAAAACTTAATTGCACGGATATGGATTTTATAAATAAATGCTTAATTTAGACCCTTGTATCTAGATGTTATAAATGATTCAAAATAACATATATGAATTTCAGCTTCAAAAAAAACAACAACTACTATAAGGTGTTTAATGGAAAGAGCCTGATTTTACTTGCTATTTTATATTTAAGGGGATTCTGGCAAAGTTAGCTGACTCAAATTCAGCACTTGCCTAGAAAATAACATATATCTGGCATTTGCCTTCCAAAGTGAAAGTGAACAGCCTAGGTAAAAATCCTAACTGACCCAAATCTAATGTGAAGTATTTCAAGTGTTACTGTGGTGGCATTTATGTGAAATTCTATTTGTCACAGACCTTCTCCCTGAAGCTAACAACTCCACCATCCAGATAAGTGGAATATACAAGTTTGAATTGAACTCTAAGGACCAACAACAAAAACAACAAACAGAATATGCATTTTATTAACAATCTATTAAACCACTTATCCCACTCCTATGCATAAATCTCTCCTGCTTTCCAGTACAGAAAGTATAGCTGAGAAATCATGGCCCACCCTAACTTTCTCAGAATATTCTGACACCAGTCCTACCTTTTCAAAACATGCTAACTCAAAAGATTTACACAAGATATAGACTGGCAATACTTTTCATTTTAATTACTTTCAAAGAATACCAGCTATGCCAACAGAGGTCACACTTAGAAATTTTCAATTTAAAAAAAGTTGCTCTCACAGTAAAGTGGCTCTAAGCTAAAACTCAATTCTCTTATACTCCAAGAAACAACATCTTTGTGCATTTTGAAAAAAAAAATTACTGTCTGTAATTCTAAATATATGATTTCTAACATCATTCTACTTGTCTGTCCACATGAATACAGCAATGCCACCATGCAGAATGAAGATTGCCTGGACTGTGATTCGTTCAACATCACTAAGCAAGACACACCTACCTCAAGAGGTGTGTGCCTTCCTAAGAGCACACTCTGAAAGCTCTGTTAACTGTATATAATAAACAAAACATTTACTAATGATAGCATTTTGTTGTTGTTGCTATTGCCTTAACCTCTATTCACATGGACAGATTAAGACTTTGAATAGGAAGACATATAATTCAGAAATCAGTGCCCTGTTTTTTGTTTGTTTTTGAGAGGGAGTCTTGCTCTGTCACCAGGATGGAGTGCAGTGGCCAGGCTGTAGGGTGGTGGCGTGATCTCGGCTCACTGCAACCTCTACCTCCTGGGTTCAAGTGATTCTCCTGCCTCAGCCTCCCAAGTAGCTGGGACTACAGGCATGTGCCACCACGCCCAGCTAATTTTTGTATTTTTAGTAGAGACAGGGTTTCACCATGTTGTTCAGGATGGTCCTGATCTCTTGACCTCGTGATCTGCCGCCTCGGCCTCCCAAAGAGCTGGGATGACAGGCATGAGACACCGCACCGGGCCCTGAGGCAGAATTGCCTGAACCCAGGAGATGGAGGCTGCAGTGAGCTGTGATCTTGCCACTGCACTCCAGCCTGGGCAACAGAGAGAGACTCCGTCTCAGAAAACAGAATGAGAAAACCTAAACACAATGTAAAAACATTGAACAAGGAAACATGGAGTTAAACCTGCATAGACAGATAATCCTTTTCCAATTTAATAATTTTTGGTAACCATTCTTTGTATTTCCGATAGCACTTAGCATAGGCTAGTGATGGCCTAAGGGTAAAAGGAAGTCAGGAAGAGAGAAAAGAGAGCTAATGGTGCCGAATGAATTTAGTTTAGCAAGGAAAACTAAGCTAATTGGTTCACACTAATGTATGCACAGAAAAGGAAGAAAACAAGAAGAAAAGAGTAAACTGGTCTGTCAGACAAACAGTTTCTAACTGCTGGCTTTGTGTCAACAACACCCAACAGAAGTTCATTTCAACGTGAGCCTACACCATCCTGAGTTCAATAGTCCGTTCTGTGTATTAAGTGCAGAGGAATCTGCCCTGTGAGACCAGGATTGTGATTCTACTCTGAATAGTTAAATGACTGAGGGCATTTTGTTAACTGTTAATTTTTTTTTTTTTAAATTTTACAGATCAGTGCCTACCATGCTGACTTTTGCAGAAAATACCACAAAATAGTGATATAAATAAATATGGGCAGATTTTCTCTAAAGCAAAACATAGATATTTCAGTATTCTCAATTTTAGTTTAGATTAATACTGATTTTCCGCAGATAGTGCCCAAAGCCTGATATCGGTACCTCAAATCAAAGTGCCCATCTTCGTAGATATATATACATCCAGTTAAAGCAGACATCTAATCACAAATCTTCTCACATCTATGAACAAAGGAGGGATTAAAAACTCCAACAAATACTCATTTGAAATGTATTTCAACCATGTCATATCCAATATGGTCAAAGTTTCTCTTGGGCCTTGTTATGCTTAATTTTTAGTATTATAGCACTTAGTACACAACAACAAAGTAAACTGGCACTACATGAAGTATATATTGTGTTTCATTGTACAGTGGAGAACTTCTCCCTCATGTTGGTATTTAAGAGTTGGGCTGTACTTAGCATGTGTGAACAATTCACCAACCCATCCTCACCCTATCCACCCATCCCAAATCTTCCAACAGAGAAAACTTATAAATAAATCCAAGGTCTATATAAATCCACAGTGAGTTCAACCTTTCCTAGTGAAAGGAAAATTACATTTCAAAGCTATATTGCCAAATGGATTTATATAACTCTTGCTCCTGTTGTGATTATCAATGCCAAGTAAATTTTATTGGCTAACTTTAAAAATACTTAAAATGTGAGACTAGAATGGAAATACTGACCTAGCTGTACATTAAAAATCATAGTTCAGTCTGTTCAATAAGTTTTGTCTTTTTAACTCAAACTACAGAATTCCATTTTTCATATACGCAAATCTGGAATTTGCATTTATACTCATAGATACAACTCTTTTGGAAAGTCTAAGGAAGTATATAAATAATTGTGTTTTCAAATCAGTATCTAAATATGTGTATTCAACAAAGTTGTCCTTCAGAACACTTTGTCCACTTCATAAATTTAAGACTCAAAATATAAAAACTGTATTTTTACATAGTATGTTCTACTCAGCTTTGAAAATAAACTAAGTAAGAGAAGCTAAAGTTCTATCTGAACCAACTCCTGATATACTGTAAGGCTATACTAAACTTCATTTCTTCAATAGTTAAGGTATTTTTCTCAGAGATACAAATTATCAAACTTTTCAAGATAAAGGTTCTAAGTAATTCTACAGTCACTATATTTCAAACAATCTATTCTTTGCAAGAAAAGTGATTTATCCAATGAACCACAGATGCCACTTACAATCTAAAATTTCTAATATTGCATAGGAGAAAGAATGCTGATTCATACTACTAGCACATCATGTTTACAACAGAAAAAGGAATGCGAATAGCTGTCCCCCATGCCCCTACCCATAATTTGTGAGTATAAAATCAAAGTCTCAGAGTGGAACTTAAACAGTTTAGGTAGTCATTACATTTCAAATGAGTCATCATCTTTTAGTCTGGAATAAGAGTTACAAGTTAAGGTCTCCTAATGAAATATAAGTGAAATAATCTTTGTTTTTTAAATTAATTTTGAAGTCTTCAAATATGAACATGATTATTTTCATGTACTACAATTATTGTCACAAATATTCTTGTACTCGGGGGTATGTAGGCAGAAAATGGAGCTCAGTGGTTAAGGTCAAGGTCTTTGGAGAGGCAAACTGCCTCCAACTTGATATGACCTTGGAAAAGTCATTTAACCTCTCTGAGCTTCAACTTCTTTATCTGTTATTTTGAAGACAACCAAAAGGCACTTACATAATGCCTAGCATACAGTAAAAGAGCGATAAATAATAGTTGTTATTAGTATTATCAGTGGAATCTCTGCAAATTGCACTTGTAAAATAGATGTGAATCAGAAACAGTCGTATAGTTCCTAAAATTTTACTTTCAATAGTTCTTAAAGGTCGGACTTAATTCCTTCTATAAATGAAAAATTCTGATGGCAGGAGAGGCAAATGTCTGAAAAAGGTAAGAAAGAACAAAAAAACAAAACGAGACAAGAACCCAATAACAACTGACATCTTGAAACACAAAGAAAACTGTCATGGCACAAGGAAATGAATTAAGTAGTCCACTTATAAAATTATGCCTACCACTACCTTTGATAATGAGTTCAAACACATCAATATATAGGGCAGGAAAACGACCAAAACATTTCCCCAATCTAGAAACAAAAAACGAAGTAAGTTACATTTTGTATTGAGTGGCAGGTAGTGGGAAAATATTAATTTATTTGGTTTGCAGAGCTATAAACTGGACAACTTTCAAATCTACTTTGCTCTCTATAAATATACCACAAAACACATCTAATATGTTAATATGATCCAGTATGGAGACAAGAAGCTGCCATGCTTCCTTTGGGTTTGTTCTTTACTTGAGTGTAAGAACCTTCTGGGACAGTGACAAAATAAATGTGGAATTGTTAGAGTTATCTTCTTAATTCTACCCTGATTAAGCATATTTGGATATATAAAGTATCTAATACAGCTAATTTTTCATAACATTTAAGAGCTATATACCTTAAGTTCACGGTATAAATTAATTTCATATCTAGAAATAAGCTTAAGAGTCTGGGCGTGGTGGCTCACGCCTATAATCCAAGCACTTTGGGAGGCTGAGGCAGGCAGATCACTTGAGGTCAGGCGCTCAAGACCAGCCTGGCCAACATGGTGAAACCCCGTCTCTACTAAAAACACAAAAAAAATTAGTGGTGCATAGTGGTGGGCACCTGTAATCCCAGCTACTCATGAGACTGAGGCAAGAGAATCGCTTGAACCCACGAGGCGGAGGTTGCAGTGAGCCAAGATTGCACCACTGCACTCCAGCCTGGGTGAAACAGCGAGATTCCATCTCAAAAAGAAAAAACGAAATAAGCTTAAGAAACTATTTCTATTTGTATTTACAAAGTTCAATGTCTCTGAATATGAATATATTCTTAATGTTTATTACCCAATAATTACTTTAACAAATGTTTATTTAGTTTTTACTGTATACCAGGCACCATCCTAAGGGTTAGGGATGCTGTTTTGAACAAGATAGAAATGGTCCTGATGTTCACAAAGCTAGTAGGGAAAGTTGTAAAGAATAAATAAAAATATATCACATGATCATAAATATTATGATAAAAATCAATTACAGCTGTGTGATATGGAGTGCTTGAGAAGCTATTTTACACAGGTTGGACAAGAAAGTTTGGCTCATTGCATTTTATAATATCTACCCCTGTAAGTGAGATTTGCTGCTAAAATCTGTAGTAACTTTCCTTTTCTCCTCTTCTATGCTAGTTTGCTAAGAAATGAGAAATACTACCACTCAAATTTTTACACATAAAAATAAATATAAACATTATGTCGAGCTATGAAATTAGAATAAATTGTAATCAACTCATTCAATAGGTATAATGTAAACTCATCCCAAATAGATATAGTAACCACTGATAAACAGATATGAGGATTTTACCTTTAAATGTTATTTCCAATACATTTGTAAGGAACTTTCATAATAAAAATGAAATACAGACAAACATACAGTTTGTTTTTATTTATAATCATCTTATTTACATATTACTTTCCTAAACTACATATAGAATTTAAAAATATTTTAATTAAATATCAAAATATCCAATATGAAGAATTCAACGTTAACTCACCTGTGCCTGTAAACAGTGCAGAAGATCTATAAGTGTGTAGCCAAATCCAAGAGAAATCTGTAATATAAACAAACAAATAAATATGAATAAAATCTGCAGAATCCTGTTGGATTCCTTAGAGCAGATGTGATTTTTATAACTGATTTTCAAGTAATACTTGTTAATTGCCATCAATACACAACTAATATTCATTAATAACATCTCTTATTAAATTGCATGGTAAATCAAGAAGTAGACTTGCTGCATTACTTTTATTTGTACAAGATAATGTAAAATATATAAGGCTACATTTCATTGTGAATTATGAAGTGCCTACAACTTCTCAGTTGCCGGCCTTATACTTTAACTGCTTGTCTGACCACCAGCCTTCCCTATGAGACAAAAAGCTGAGTAAAAGCAGGAGGCCCTAGTGACCTACTCCCACGCTGCATTCCTAGGGCCATGCCCAGCACACTGTAACAGGCAGAAAATGTGTACTGAATAAATAAATAAAGTTCACATATTAATCTTAATTTACCATGACTTACAGTTTACCTATATGGAACCAAAAGGCCTGAATGACTAAATAATTTGTTATCTCAAGAAATATCTTTTTTTTCCCCCTTCAGAGACAAAAGTTTTGTTCTGTCACCCAGGCTGGAATGCAGTGGCACTATCACAGCTCACTGCAACCTCAAACTCCTGGGATCAAGTGATCCTCCCGCCCCGACCTCCCAAGTAGCTAGGACTACAGGCATATGCCACCACACCCAGCTAAACTTTTATTTTTTGTAGTGGTAGGGTCTTGCTAAGTTGCCTGGGCTGGTCTCGAACTCCCAGCCTCAAGTGACCTTCCTGCCTTGGCCTCCCAAAATGCCAGGATTCCAGGCGTGAACCACCATGCCCAGCCAAGGAAAGCCTTTTTGGCAGTAAAAATCATGTTATAATAACCAAGATAATTTGCAAGAGGAAAAAGAAAAGGAAGAACTGAATATTTTCAATAATGAGGGCAACTATTTGCAAAGTTTCTTCAGAGTCTGTGTCTTTGCGAACAAAGTGCTTCACTGTAAATGAGCCTGCAGCTTTTCGTCTGATTCTTCCACTGCACCAATTAAGCTTGTTCCCAAGAAACAAAATGAGGAATATGAAAACAAGGGTATGTGCTTAAGGCATTTTATGTATATTAATATTTACTGCTTTTGTATATTTTATGGACTCAAGACAAGTGGCTTGATTGCTACTAGTAATGATACTGAAAATATCTCTTTTTAAGAATAATTTTTAAAAAAACATTAAACACTACCAGATTTAATCAGCTCCAAGGAATGTTTTTACAACTAAGCTACTAGATTTTTCTTCCTTCAGATGACATCCATCAGTAAGAATTTACAATTTGGATTATCAAAACTTAAAGCACTACTAATTCCTTTAAAAGCCCTTTACTCATTAAAACAGTAAATAGAATCCAATAGCACAAACAAGTTAACATCAATTTAATATCAAAATTACTATTTTTCTTGGACACTAGAAACATCTGATTTCATAATCTAAGAAGTCTACAGGGGAGAGAAACGGAAAAAGATGGCATTTTGATTTTTACCAAGACCTGGCCAGTCTTGAGCTCATCATATATAATGAAATGCAGCTAGTGTATTAGTCAGAGATACTTTATGAAAAACAGACAAAAAGAATCTATATGCAAATAAGAAGTTATCACAGTAAATAAACTGAATGGATTCTACTCAAGTGGCAGTCAGTGAATAGTGTGCAATAAACTTATGTAATAGGAGTCATCAATTCTTTCTAGCACTATTGGGATAAATGCATTCATTATGCTGGCCTACTTAAGCCCATTATAATTCTATACCAACAACTAATTTGCTCAAGGACATCATATTATGCAACAATCATGAGCTGAAACTTGTGATATTAGTAGGAATGAGATTAAATGATTACTGTTGGCTCTATACTATTCAGTAAACTTTTATTAATAAGCTACTATAACATGAAGCAAAAGTGTCAATGCACCCATGCTAAAGAAAGATGTTGGCCAGGCGCAGTGGCTCACACCTGTAATCCCAGCACTTTGGGAGGCTGAGGCGGGAGGATCATGAGGTCAGGAGATCGAGACCATCCTGGCTAACACGGTGAAACCCTGTCTCTACTAAAATACTAAAAAATTAGCCGGGCATGGTGGCGGGCGCCTGTAGTCCCAGCTACTCGGGAGGCTGAGGCAGGAGAATGGCGTGAACCCGGGAGGTGGAGCTTGCAGTGAGCCAAGATCGCGCCACTGCACTCCACCCTGGGCAGCAGAGCGAGACTCCGTCTCAAAAAAAAAAAAAAAGAAAGAAAGAAAAGAAAAAGAAAAAAAAGAAAGATGTTTAGGAGATACAAAGATACTAAAATTTCCAAACATCCAGATACCTTGGTGTAACATTTTAAACAAAAGGAATAAAATACTTCCATAAAAACAGAATTACAAACTATTTTGTAAGTTACTAAGAGAAACTAGTTGTCATTTAAAGCAAAAATGAAGGTAATAAAAGCTCTGTTATAAAGAAGCATCTTGTTACTGGTCTGTCCTGAGAGTTTTCACAAAGCCCCTCTAAGAATGTGTTTCAAGGGAAGGAGTAGGGGTAATTTCGGGGATATCTGCAAAATAATTATCTGATAAAGGACACATATCTAGAATATATTACATAAGGAGTTACATTATTTGATAAAAGGCATGTATCTAGAATATATAAAGATCTCTTAGAACTTAATAATAGGACAAATAATTCAATTATTTTTAAATGGGCAAAATATTTTGTAACTAACCATGAGACATACAATAAGGAAAAGTACATGAAAAAATACTCAACATCATTAGTTACTAGGAAAATGGAAATTGAAACCACAATGAAATATTCTACACAACCAGTAAAATTATCCAAAGTGTTGACAAGGATATGAAGAAATCAGAACCCCTTTAAATCCACTGCTGGGAGAAAATGCAATAGTACAGCCATTTGGGAACAAAGTTTGGAAGTTTCTCACTACACAATGCAATTTTATCCCTGATGTTTTCATTTCTCTTGGGGAAGAGATGTCCATACAAAGAGCTGAATGGAAATGTTCACAGCAGTTATTGTCCACAATAGCCAAAAATTGGAAAGAATACAAATATTTATCAAGGGATTTTCTTAAATGCTGTACATCCATACAATGGAATACCACTCAATAAAGGGGAATGAATTATCAATATGTGAACAACACAAATGAACCTCAAAAACATTATGCTAAATGAAAGAAGACTAACACAAATACAACATATACTGTATTGTATGATTCCATTTATTTGAAATTTCTAGAAAAAGTAAAGCTATAAAGACAGAAAGCAGGTTGACAGTTTCCAGTGTCAGGATATGGAAATGGAAACTGACTAAAAACGGACACAAGATAACTCTGTGGGGTGATAAAATTGTTCTAAAACTGAACTGTGTCCTAAAGAAAGATGAATAACAGACACAAGATATATATGACTATAAAAATGTACTGAAACTCCTGCTTTAGTACACTTAAAATGGGTGCATTTTATGGTCTGCAAATTATACCTCAATTTTTAAAAAGCAAAAAGAAATTTAATGTTAAAAAATATTTTAGTGATTTTTCACAAATGCACCAGTGTATCCTTGCTCTTTCTTGTGTTATAGCTACAGTTTCCACGTGAGTAGATCTAAGGGTAAAGGTAGTTCTAGCTGCATATGGTGGTGTGAACACCTGCCAAGTAGAGTATCAACTAGCAGGTGGAGTAACACCTCACTAGTCTGAGTCAAAAAATGAAGTCAGAACTGAATCTACACCACACATAAAAAGACAGCTGGCAGCATTAGAGCCGTGTAGGTTGATAGTAGGGCGTGGGGGAGAACTGAAGAAGATATGCTCAATATTTCATTTTATTTATTTTTTAAATGAATGGGTAGAAACAGACCCAGAGGAAGCAATGTAAACTGGGAAGAAAATGAAATGACAGCTGTAATACTGGCTAAAAGAACATTTTAATTTATAACTACTATAATAAGAGATGTGCCATTTTTTTTTGGCTTAACAATGTAACAATAGCATGAATAGCATTTATTGAATGCTTATTCTGTGAGAGCACTGAGTGGAGAACTTTATGTGTGTTACCTAATTTAATCTTCATAACAATCCTATGAGGGTAGGCCCTGCTACTATCATGTCCACGTTATAGATACAGAAACCTAACTGGAGAGTAAAGAACTCTTGTCTAAAGCCAGAGAGCTGATGCACTAGCAAAAGTTTGGGTTCTAACCCACAAGAGTCTGACTCTGGAGTTTATACACGATCTTACCCACTAGGCTGTTACAGAAGGTCACTGTTTTGATAATGCTATTTTTGCCAACTTTATTTGAAAAAGCAAATGGCAGAAATGTAACCAACCTGAAAACTGCCTTCTTGAGGTTTCTGGTATAGTACTAACAAGACCAGCAAAGGGTATTCCCTACATCCTACACCTTTGGCAGACACTGTTAATAAATCTTGGCATTATTATTTTCTCAGCCCAAATGTAGGCCTCACAATTTTCTCAAAGTTGCTAACAATCAAAGGATAATAGAGCTAGTATGTAAATAAAGATATGTCTGTTGCAGGGCATGGTGGCTCACGCCTGTATTTCCAACCCTTTGGGAGGCTTGGGCAGGCATACCACTTGAGTCCAGGAGTTCGAATCCAGCCTGGGGCAACAAGGTGAAACCCTATCTCCAAAAAATACAAAAAAATTAGCTGGGCATGGTGGCGCACAGCTATAGTCTCAGATACTCATGAGGCTGGGATGGGAGGATCACCTGAGCCTACGGATGTCAAGGCTGCAGTGAGTCGTGATCGCGCCACTGCATTCCAGCTTAGGTGACAGAGTGAGACCCTTTCTCAAAAAAAAAAAAAAAAAAAGAAAAGAAAGGTATGTTTGTCAACCCAAAACAACCAAGTCTTTTTTATGGACAACTGAAAACATGGAACAGGCTGTTGTAAAGAGATGACTAAACAAAAGGGCAGCCCGACAACTATCACGCTTAATGTTTCGGGACAGCCAGCACCACCCTAATCAAGCCAGCCAGACAGACTGGCAGGAAAAAAGAGAATGCACGGGGAACAGAAGAAAAAGCTAAGGAAGGACTGCTCAAATTACTTAAGATTTTTTAAT